>NC_142516.1:61692500-61992500 GCF_057876585.1 Rhinolophus sinicus
AAAGGAAAATTTAGTTTGATTAAGAATTCTTAGCAACACCCAGTTATCTTGGGAAATTATGCCGTGAGAATATTGTTGATTTTTACCTTTTACTTACCGAGAGCTGTGTGACCATGTGTGTTTTACAAGGGAGGTGGGCAGTAGGTAACGGTTGAAGAAACGAGTGAGTGGAATATCCAGAAACCATTAGGACCCCATATTTCTATGGGGTCCTAATATTTCTGCTTACGTCATGCATGCCCTTACTATAATTCACTTGCATTAGTTCCTTATCTTACATTTCTCTATAAGATTCTGCAGTCTCCCTAAGGGTTCAAAACATATTTTAGGATTCTAAAATGATCCCCTCATCCAGACTGAGAACCTGGTTTGGCATAGCTGGGGAAGGGAACAGGTGTCAGAAACTATCTGTGATTGTTCGATCAAGAGTAGACATGCTCCCCAGCCCACCATCCACACACCATGTGGCTCTGCAAGCTGGACAGAGAGAAACGATCCCAGAACCCTGCCTTTGTCAGCCTAGTGCTCACCAGGCCTGATGTCAGGTGTGCTGTAAAATTGACCTTGCCAAGAAATAGTCTTCTCTCTTCTCTTTCTTTAAGTTAGACTCACTGTAATGTTAAACAGAGATTATACACTCTTGCATTTACTAACATTATGATTATTATCTATGATTAACAATTTCCATTAGGCAAAGTTATATGTTTACTTCCTATGGGAATGTTTTTAAGTTTTAGTGTCCCTGTATAAAACCATCTGACAAATTACCATTTCTGGGGCAATAAAAAAGACAATATCAAGATCCGAGATCTCTTTATGACAAGAAGGAATTAGAAGAATAGTGGTAAAAGCATCAAACCTTATGTACACAATGTTATTTTAAATAACAGAATACCAGATAGCATCTTTTTCCGTGAAAACAGGGTTTATAAAACAGAAACTATCAATTATCCCCCAAATCTTCTCCTAAATCTTCCCATGATCACCAAAAAGAAACAGATCTATCTGTTCCATACATGTAATATTACCATATTATTAAATCAGTCTACAAAGTATATTGTTCTGTAATATGCGCCAAGTCTCCTGCATGTAATTAACAAAGATGGAAGTTTTAATGAGAAGGAGGATACAGTGAAATGAAGAAAGGAAATGGGGAGGCAGGAGAGGGGGCCAAGAAGGGAATAGTTCTTGAGGAGAGGGACATAAAAAGTTCTAAATATTATTTGTGGGAGCAGAGCAATGGGGAGAAGACTGAAGGAACTTAACTCCGCTTCCATTGTTAAATTCTTTAATTGAATCTTTTGAGAATAAAGACTAGTAACTAATTCACTGATAAACATGGAGTTATTATTTAAAATATGAAAGTCCCTGTTAGAGTGATTTCTGAGACGTAAAAATGTGTTTCTATCTATGATGACTTCTTTGCTATTCTCTTGTGGAGTAAGAAGTGAACTTAGAAATTTTCTAATAGATTAAATCATAATAGCCAACAACAGGATTTTATTAGTGTATGCTGTAGAACAAAGGAAAGAACAAAGGCAAATCCTACTATAGCCACCTCTGTGGTGGTCAGACAAAACAATTAACCTTTCTGAGCTTCAGTTTCCTTGTCTCTAAAACAGAAATAATAATATACAGTATGGAATTTGCAAAAAGTAAGGTTATATACGTTAGTTAACTATGAGTATTACGTAAGTGTAAATTTCTATTTATAAGCTAACAAAAGTTTGAGTGTATTTGCGAAAGTTGCAAGGGTTAGACATATTTCAATATTCAATCTTTAAAATTTTTCAAAGGTAGAATTAAATAAGTGAAGGCATATAGACTAATAAATTAAAATAGTGACTGCAAATTTGCTTTGATAAGGCTTGCCATCCAGCATTTTCATTACTTCTGTGATTTCTTTAATTATAATTTGCTAATTGACAAATAGCAGAGCACAGAATCCTGTGGTCCTTCAAACTGAAAAGCCAAGAGGCTACCAGCTGACAGGGTCTAGAGTCATACCAATTTTGGTTCCCGCCCTGAGTCAAACAATTTCCTATGCTGTGTGATCTTGTACAAGTTACTTTTCCTCTCCAACCTCAATGTTCTCATCTGTAAAATAGAAATAATAAGTGTGGCTACAATAGAAGGTCTGGGACCTGGCTGCATAATAAATACTCTAAGACTAATTATCGATGAGGCCCAGACATTCAGAGCAACTTCCCCAAGGCCAGCAAGCTGGGGATTCAGACAGGGCAACGACGCAAATCTCCTGCCTTCCCACTCCAAAAACACAGACTCTAACATACTTGGTTGTCCCCCAAAGCATCCTACCTCCTCCCCTCCCACCAGCCATACAATGGAGAAATAGTCACTCCTGTCATCTGACAGAATTCCTCGCCTTGGAATTAGATGCAACATGGGTTCCCATACGACTTCTTAGAAACTTGAATTTGTTCATGTCAAATGCTAAAGGGAATCAGTTATTTTGGTTGAGGTTTAAATGGCTTGGGTCTAAGTGTCCTTTGTGAGAACAAGGACTTTGTCAGACAAGCACTGCCTCTGAACTGCATGTGATGGCCGCTTCGGGCTTGAGGAAGGAAGGGTTGTTGACAATGAGATAAGAACAAGAACTAAACCCCTGCTGGATCCATCTTTGTTGACCTTCCGAGGGGTCTTAAGAGTGCTACCACTCAACACATGATAGAATAGATCTGAAAACATCGAGAAGATGTTCAGTTTTTGTTTTCTTTTAATAATGAAAAAATAAAACAAAAATGCCTTTGATTGCAGAAACCCAGCAACTTCAGTCTTAAGGAAAGAGCCCTGGATGAGGTGCAAGAATATTCTCTGTTCAGCTTTTGCCTCTATCATGGACCTGAGCAAATAAGTACACAGCACTTTTATTGCAGCATCAGCTTTCAACAGATCAAATCCAGGCACCTACTGAATTCCTTTCTTACAGCTCAGTGCATGGCAATTCAGGAGTATCCAAGACTAAGACCCATTGTGTTGTAATGTAGGGAGTATGAATCTTGACTTCAGTTATTATCTTTCTCAAGATAGAAAGGGGTCATCAAAATGAGCCCTATCTTCCCCATAATGGTGCCAAAAGGAAAAGAGTCACCTTAATAACTGTAGATACCTGAAGAACGTTAGGCAGTTGTGATATATAGCTCTGTATCTCTTAATAAAACAGTACCCCATAATACAGACACAGTATTTTATACTTTACACACACACACACACACACACACACACACATTCAATACAGTTTCATGAGATTTTCAGAAATCAATGAGATGGGTATGGTGGGGCAGTTCCATGACGCCCATTTTTTTGATGGGAAAACCAAGGTGTAGTATATATATATATATATATATATATATATATATATATATATATATATATATGCTGTTTTACTTACAGTAGTCCTGATAAACTCATCATAAGTTCAAAACATAAGTCAAAAAAGTATTTAATACACCTACACGACCACATCATAGCTTAGCCTAGCCTAGCCTAAATGTGCTCAGAACACAATATCCCAAAATGCTGGCAACACAGTACACTGCAGAGTATCGGCTGTTTACCCCCATGACCGTGTGTGTGACGGGGAGCTGCCGCTGCCCAGCATCATGAGAGAGAATGTAATTGCACGTCAGTAACCCTGGAAAAGATCAACACTTAAATTTCGAAGTACAGTTTCTTGTGAACGCATATGGATTTCTTACCATTGCAGTCAATGGAAAAATCATAAGTTGGGGACCATCTGTAAAATCTTGCCTAAACCCACACAAGAAAATATGTGAGGCCAGAACAAGAAGCCACATCTTCTGACTCAAATTCTACTCTATAAGCTTGATAAAGGAATACAATTTGAACAGCTAAATATAAATGCATCATTTAAATTGTGTAAATGAATGCTTTATCATTTCTTATTGATGCTGAGATGGCCAGGGTCCTGACGTGTACTGATAAAGGTAGAGAAGATGATTAAAGACTCCCTTTAGACTTTTTCTGCCTCTTTCCTACTTACCCATCTTAGTTAATGAGAGTACTTAAAAAAATCTGTTATACAAATGGAAAGCCAATAAGGTAACTTATGGTTAAAAACTTCCTTTGCTTTATGAAGAAAAACCTCCATGGTAATGCCGTGTTTCCCCGAAAATAAGACCGGGTCTTACATGAATTTTTGCTTTAAAAGATGCATTAGGGCTTATGCTCAGGGGATGTCATCCTGAAAAGCCATGCTAGGGCTTATTTTCTGGTTAGGTCTTATTTTTGGGTAAACACAAGTATGAACTGTCCCTGGTACTTGTCCACTAGGGCCCATGGTTACTCAGTGTGTAGGATGGGCTTGCAGCAATCTTCCACAACATAGCCTATTTCCCCCAACTCACTTATCTTGGCAGGGGTGCGGCAAGAAGGCTGTGGTAAGACAAAAGAGAGACAATCACTCCCTTTGTCTTCAGTCTTGCAACCCAAGACTCCTGAAACACCAGGCCCTCACCTGGATACCCACAGTCCAAAGAGGAGCTGCACTGGGCCGTCCTACAGGGCTGTTGGGTTCCCCGAGGTGAACGACAACAGACTGGGCCTGAGGAACCAGATGATGCTGCAGCAGGCCCGGAGTTAAGTACCACCAATGCACATGCAGGGGGAGAAGGGCCTGGCAAGCACTACCTGCCGCCAAATCCAAAGCACTGCTTCTCAAACAGCAGGGCGTGGGCATCAGTGGATGGCGACAGCATTTAACAATTTGTGCTTTAATATAATAGAACTGAGCAAAAATGGATGGCATGTTGTAAGGATAAATATTGTTTCACATATATAACTGGTCAAAAAAGGCATACAAGCCATTATTCCAAAGGGAGAAGCCACTCTCCAACTCCTGTACCTGGTAGTTACACAGTAACGCAGATGATGCATTGCTAGATCCTCCAGTTTTTTTCAAGAGAAGCCAGAATTCTGATATCTTGAATGAAATTTCCCCCAATTTTTAAAAGATTTTTTATTTAAAAATATAGCTAACACACATTATATCAATTTCAGGCGTACACCATAGTTATTCAACATTTATATCCCTAAAAAAGTGATCACCGTGATAAGTCCAGCAATCACGTGACACCATACATACCCTGCCATAACAATATCATTGACTATATTCCCCATGCTGTACATCACATCCCCATGACTTATCAGTTTTATACCTGGAAATTTGGACCTCTTATTCCCCTTCACCATTCCCCCTCCTTTTACAAATTTTTCAATTACAGTTAATATTCAATATTTTACATTAATTTCAGGTGTACAGCACAGTGGTTACACATTTATATAATTTAAGAAGTGATCCCCCTGACTAATCTGGTACCCACCTGGCACTGTACATAGCTATTAGCATATTATTGTCTATATTTCCTATGCTTTACTTTACATCCCCGTGACTACTTTGTAACAACCATTTTGTACTCGATCCCTTCCCAGTTTTCACCCACCTCCAAACCCCTCCCATCTGGCAATCATCAAAATGTTCTCTGTATCTATGAGTGTGCCTCTATTTTGTTTATTTTGTTCTATGGATTCCACATATAAGCGAAATCACACTGCATCTGTCTTTGTCTGTCTGACATACTCCACTCAGCACAGTACCCTCCAAGTCCATCCATGCTGCCGCAGATGGCAAGAACCCATTCCCTTTCCTGGCTGAGCAATATTCTACTGTATATATGTACCACCTCTTTTTTATCCACTCTTCTATCAACAGACACCCAGGCTGCCTCCAAATCTTGGCCATTGTAAAACAAAGCTGCAATGAACATATGGGTGCACATGTCCCTTTGAAGTAGCGTTTGGGTTTCTTCAGATAAATACTCAGAAGTGGGATTGATTACTCAGTCCAACTTTGTCTCTTGTTATATCCTTTGTTTTAAAGTCTATTTTGTCTGGTATAAGTATTGCTACCCCAGATTTTTTTGTTTTTCCATTTCCATTTTTATGAAATAACTTTTTCCCTCCCTTCACTTTCAGTCTGTGTGTGATTTTCAATCTGAAGTGAGCCTCTTGTAGGCAGCATATGTAAGGGTTTTGTTTTCTTATCCATTCAGCCACCTATATTTTTGGAGCATTCAATCCATTTACATTAAAAGTTATTGTTGATGGATATGTAGTTATTCCATTTTATTATTCAGTTTTTTTATTTTTATTTTTTTATTTATTTTTTGTCTTAAAGAAGTCCCTCTAACATTCCTAGTGTAACTAGTTTGGTGGTGATGAACTCCTTTAGCTTTCTCTTGTCTTGGAAGCTTGTTATCTGTCCTTCAATTCTAAATGATAGCCTTGCTGGATACAGTAGTCTTAGTTGTAGATCCTTGCTTTTCATCACTTTGAATATTTCGTGCCAATCCCTTCCAGCCTGCAAAATTTCTGTTGAGAAATCAGCTCACAGTCTTATGGGAGTTCCCTTATAAGTTACTAGATGCCTTTCTCTTGCTGCTGTTAGGATGCTCTCTTTATCTTTATCCTTTGCCATTTTAATCATAATGTGTCTGGGTGTGGGCCTGTTTGGGTTCATCTTCTTTGGGACTCTGTGCTTCCTGGACTTGTATGTCTATTTCCTTCACCAGATTAGGAAAGTTTTCAGTCATTATTTCTTCAAATAGGTTCTCAATCCCTTGCTTTCTCTCTTCTCTTTGTGGTAATCCTATGATGTGAATGTTGTTATGCTTGACGTTGTTTCAAAGTCCCCTTAAACTATCCTCATTTTTTTTTCCTTTTGCTGTTCTGATTAGGTGTTTTCTACTACCTTGCCTTCTAAATCGCTAATTCGTTCCTTTACTTCATCTAGTCTTCTGGTGATTCCTTCTAATGCATTCTTCATTTCAGTTATTGTAATCTTCATTTCTGACTGGTTCTTTATGGTTTCTGTGTCTTTTTTTTTAATGCTTGCTATATCTTTGCTGAAGTTCTCACTAAGTTCCTTTAGCATTTTATAACCAGCATTTTGAACTCTGTCTCTGGTAGGTTACTTGCCTCCATTTCATTTAGTTCTTTTTCTGGAGTTTTCTCCTATTCCTTCATTTTGGATGTATTTATGTGTTTCCTCATTTTGTCCGTCTCTCTGTGTTTGTTTCTATGTATTAGGTAGATCTGCTACATCTCCCAGTCTTGCCGGGTAGTCTCATTTAATAAGTACCCTGTGGGGCTCAGTGGCACAGTCTCCCTGGTCACCAGCGCTGGGTGCTCCAGGAGTATCCCTTGTGTGGGCTGTGTGTGCCCTCCTGAATTGAGCCTTGATAGTATTGGCTCATTAGTGCGTGGGATTAACCCTCAGGCTGACTGGCTTTGGGGTTTGGCCACATCCACAGCTTACCATCTATTGTAAGGAGGGGGCTTACCCTATGGAACAGGATTCTCCCCAGAGGGCTCTGGTGCTTCTTGAGACCACCTTTGGGTGTGCCACTTGTGGGGCTAACTGGGTGGTTCTCTGCTGTGGTCTGAGCCCAACCTCCAAGTATGTAAGTTCTGGGGCCTCCTGGGAGAGGCTCTTGTTCAGGCCCAGGACAGCCACTGCTTGTGACCAGCTGGGGACTGCTTGTGACCGGCTGGGGACTACCTGATAGGAGCTACAAAGTGATCCATGGTTAGTCACTGTTTGTGCTGGACCTGGAGGCACATGGGAGAGGCCACACTCTGAACCGAGGATGGCTGCCAACCAGTACCAGGTCTGAGGTAGCTCCACAAAAAGCCAGGACACTCAGGCCTGCTGCTAACTGCCATCACCCCTAAGGTTCAGCCATTGATAAAGCCTCCTGTATATGGAGTTGGGTGTGGTGGGGTCTCAGTGAGTCACCAGGGTGGAGCAAGCAGAGCTCACCAGGCCAATCAGTTTCAGATTTGGCTTGTGGGGCTGGGCTCAACACAAGAAGATGGAGCCTGCCTGCAAGATGCATGGGAGAAAGGTTCCACATCAGGAAAATGGGGACTGGCCCTCCAGTCCTCACCCCAAAGTTACACAATTCAGTCTTTTCCCATATGTCTCCGGGTCCCCCCCCCCCCAATCACCCTCTCTCTGCCAGAGCCCAGGGTGAGTGCCTGCATGGGGCCTTTAAGAGGATATCTGGGTGTCCAGCAGCCGTCCTTTCCACATGGATGGTTGGAATCCCCACTGCTTTTCACAGCTAGATGTTTGGCAGGCTCTTCCTAGCACCCGGGCCAGGGAGTTTGATATGGGGCTGGGGTACCTCGTTCCTTCGTGGGGAAGCTCTGTGGCTGAGATATTCCTCCTGACTTTCAACTGCCACACGTGGATGTGAGACCAGCCCATGTCACGTCTCTGCCTCTCCCACTAGTTTTGATGTGACTTCTTCTTTATATCCTTAGTTATAAAATTTCTGTTCAGCTAGACTTCAGATGGTTCTCCAGGTTGATTGCTGTACAATTTAATTGTAATTTTTGTGTTCACAGAATGAGGAAAGCAGAGTTTATCTACTCTGCCATCTTGGTTCCTATCTCTAGAGTTCCCCAAATTTTTAAAGAAAGCTCAAACTGTTTTAAAACTGTGCAGGCCAAACGAAACCTATCTGAAGGCTGGACCTGGACTGATGGTCCTTAATCTCTCACTTCAAAGAAATCCATACCCATGTAACATAAATGAGACAGCTGAAACTCATCTTACAAAAGAAAGAGAGCAAAACATTTCTGCCCAATGTCCCTGGGAAATTATGTGCAGAGGTACCACCAGGAGGTATTTGCCATGGCAACACCAGTGTTGCAGGGAAAAGAACAGCCCCGCACGATTAGGTGAGGAAGGAAGCATGTGGCGTTGGTTATAGGGGAGTGATTGGACAAAGAAACAAAATAATGGTGAGCCTGGTAGTTTCTGTGCACATTCCTTGAGTTGGGTTAGATGATGGGGTAGAGCTCTTAAACAGAAATCAACCTTGATTTTTCACTTCACAGATAGATTCGATAGATTAATTAGATAGGCAGATTAGATAGATAGATATCTTTTCTTGTGGGAGGTGTGAAAAAGATTTAAACCAAAGAATGCCATCAGCAGTCACCTTTGAGTGCTACAGTAGGAAGGGCTCTGCCTGCCCATAATGTTCACCACCCTCAACTTCCCTAGAGTTCCACTGGGCAGTTTCAGAGGCATAAAGTGGGGCCTGGTGAGCAGGGAGCCATTTACATGGCTTATCTTCTGCTAGTAGGCTAGACACAGACCTAGAATCGAAGTAGACAAGGATCTTCATTCTCTGGCCTTCCTATGTGACACCTGCTTGGCAGACAAAGCTCTGAACTGATAGGAGAGACTTGGGCATGGAGGATGGTAAGGCTGAGCTGAGGCTTCTTCAGTCTCTCCACCCAGGGAAAAAATTCACAAAACCAGGGACTGCTACCCGTGCACAGTCCCATTTGCCTATTTAAAAACACTTGGAGTCTTCTGTGCAAATGTGCAGGCCCCCAGCCTGGGAGCTGGTCTCGCATCAAACAGAAAACAAGGCCAGACGCCAGCTCCAGACCCAGCTGTTCCCCAAGCTCGCGGTGCAGGTGTGAGATCGTCCCCATGAACCTCACCTGCCTGCAGTTTGTCACCTCGATGTCATTACCACAGGCAGAGATGCGGTTGGAGCTTTTGTTTTACTTCACACCAGGGGGAAGTCATTTTTGGAATTTTTCATCTTAAATAGATTTTTCTTAAATGTATGTGACACATATTCCTCACAGGACTTAATAAAATAGATATTTCTCATGCCTAGAAAGTAAACTACAGCTGCACAGATTGAAACAAAATTTGTTTTTTAAAACTAACATATTCTGCTTGGAACATTCAAAATACGTATTTAGCTATAATTTCTGTAAAGGTTCAGACCCAGCAAAAATAGAACTTTTTCAGCAAGTAGTTTTTAATTAACAGAATGCTAATTAACAGGACAAAGAATACTAACAAATATACATCTACTAGTATGTCCTGATACTTTGTTTTTTATCTACAAGGAAAATAATATAATTTCAAAACAAAGAATGTTCCTAAAGCTCTTTCTTCCCATATAATTACCATCATGGAATCAAGCAGGAAAACCATTACTTTCAGATTCCTAAAAATCCATTTGAGTCTGATATTTCCGCAAGAAAATGAAGAAGTGATAACAGTAACTATAATCTTCTAGTTGCCTTAAAATGACTCCTGATAAATAGAAATAAATGAAGCCCATTTCATTATAAGAGCTTAGGTTGAATTACATAAAGGGAGGTATTGGCCAATATATGATCTCGATGCAAAGAACATAGGTGCTTTCATTTGTTGAGTTTTGTTTTGTTTTGTTTAATAAATCAAATGTATTTCTAACCAGCAAGTGTCCAGGAGAAATAACGGTAATGGCAATGGGGATTTCAATGACATTCTCAGGTGACTTCCCAGATCTCCTTGTCACAATCAAGATTGTTATGACAACAAGAAATGAACCTCTGGGACTCCGTAACCGTCCTAGACAATGGTGTACTAAAAGGATTTGGCTTGTGTCGTCTCTCCTGATTATGCAATATATGCTAGAAGCCGAAGAATGGTGATTCGGGACCACTGGGCTGTGGGCAGTGTTTTCTGGTCCCACTTGTTTCATCTCCTCATTTACTATTTTATGTGTTGCCTTGACACATGCAGTGAGATGAGGGTGGACGTAACTCCAGGCAAGAGCAACGACAATGTTTTGCTTTATCTATAGATAAGGATCACAGAGAGCTGCATATGTAAGTACTCGGTAGGCCAGCATGTGAATACACACACATTTATACCTAGGCATCTAGTATGTCTTCACTGGCACAGAGATATAGGTACGTTTGGTTTTATACAGCAGTTTTCCTTAAAGTTGTGATCAATATTTTGCAACTGAAATATTCAAAGGCCCTACACAAGCTTACTATTTAAAAGAAATGTTTCATGACTCCTTTCATCACCCAGTGTTTGCTAATATAAATAATCACACCTACACTGGGCAAGTTTGGATTTATGCATTCAGAAACAGCACGCAGACCCATAGCGGTCACAGTTAAACTGCTTTGGGATGTGTCCTTTTGTAACATTTCACTTCATGGGTAAACAGGTGACCAGCACTTCAAATGGTAATATTTGAAATAATAGGTATCAGCTAGATAGCTAAAATTTCTCAAACCTAAAATTTCTCAAAGATTCTTCTTTGGAAAGAAAGCAGGGAAACTTAACATAATGTGCCAACTGCCACACCCACAGAATATCTAGGGGGGCCCTTCTGCATTACCGTGATTCTACCCTCTCCAAGACTTACCAACATAAATAAACCACATCTGTCCACTGGGATTGGAAAGTGCCTTTTTCTTCTCTATTAGTTCCAAGGCACTCAGAGAGATAATGCTATTCACAGTACCTTATAATCTCAAAGGAAACCAACACTTCAAATGATTATCTCTACCTAGTTTGCCACACCCTCATCCCTCCTAGAATAAATATTCAGTGTAAAGAACAAGCTACCATGAAAAGTAATTATGGGGAAAGTAAGACCCAAGGAAATAACTGAACACATAATCAGCAAGACTTGTTTGACCAGAGGCTGCTCAAATCAAACTCTTACATTACCCTTGAATAATAGTCCATTTAGGACCCTGGGACAGCTGTAGTCGCCAACATACTCAATGCCAAAAGACAGTATGACACTGAAGGGTAGGATATGTGCAAACTGACTTTCAGATCATGTGATGTGCATTTTATAAAATCATCTGAAGTAACTGATGCATATAATAGTCTGAGAGTTTTTCAACCATGATCAACGGTCAGGGTCATGGTGTCTGGTTATTAGGGTGCAACAGAATTCACTGCAGCTGAAGGCTACTTAAAATTAAGGTGACCAAACATTTAAAAATATTTTTAAAGCCTTTACACTCTTTTTAAATGGCATCTTTTAAACTCACTTCCTTAATGGAAAACATACTCATTCTTTCTGAACCCAAAGAAAAAAAATCCGTAATCCTTCTAATCTGTATTTTTCAACAAGCTCCCATTTTTATTATTATAAGTAGATATCCAACCACAATAACAAGATTCGCTTCCCCCTTATAGTAAGGAGAGGTAGGTAGCATCAGGAGGTAGCACTAGAGGGATAATGCTTTACCTCTAAGAAAGCAGGAAGATTAGGTAACAACTCAGAGCACATGTCTGAAGTAAGAGACTGCTAGTCCAGTCTTCCTTGACTTGAGGTCAGAAGCTGCTCACCCCTTCGTTTCCTCATTTGACCTATGCTTTACTCATCCATTAACACCTTTCTTCCCTAACTTACCTTACCCAGAAGCACTGAAGTCAGATAGCAAAAAGGGAAAATGGAAAAAAGGGAGTGGGGGGGCGGGGGGGGCGGGAGGTGTATGTAGAAACCACCACCACAGAAAAAAGTAGTAATAAAATATATATATATATATATTTATATATATATATATATATATATATATAAAATAATAAAAACTATCGCTTACATAGTATTGCAACATGCTGTGCAATAGACCTATGTGAGCCACACGTGCAATTTAAAATTTTCTAGCGGCCACATTAAAAATTTTTTAAAGATGAGATTAATTTTAACATAATTTATTTAACCCAAATTATCCAAAATATTATCTTTTTAACATGAAATAAATATAAAACATTGAGATATTTAGCACTATTTTTCATACCAAGTTTCTGAAATCCAGTGTGTATTTTACACTTACAGTACATCTCAACTTGGACCAGCCACATTTCAAATGCTCAAGAGCCACATGTGGCCAGTGGCTTCTGAGCAGAGTGGGGTAGGCTTACGAGATGTTCTAAGTGCTCTAAATGTACAGATCCATTTAATCCTCATAATAATCCTACAAGGTAAATACTACCATTATTTTCATTTTTATAGACGAGGAACTTAAAGAGCAGAGATGCAAAATAACTGGTAGGCAACAGAGGGAAATTCAAACCTTGGCCATCTGGCTATAATTACTATGCTATTTATTAAGAGCCTACTGGGTGTATGACAGGCACGGAGCTGCATATCTAAGTAAATCCTCTCCTGTGCTCCTCAGAGCAATCCTAGAGGATAAGTATCAATATCCCAATTTTATACACTGCTTCATTAGGAAGAGAAGACATCTAGAGAGTAGAGACAGCATGACTTCACAAAGTAACACCTGGCGGAAAACAGCAAGGGTGACCAGTCCATAGGTCCTACCCTAAGGGAACATGGTGTCGAGTAAGAGACTACCATGATTGCCCGAAAATAAGACCTAGCCAGACCATCAGCTCTAATGCGTCTTTCAGAGCAAAAATTAATATAAGAACCAGTATTATATTATATTATATTATATTATATTATGCTATAATATAATATAATTATACATTATAATTATTATATATAATTATAATATGTATATATATATATTTATAATCTTCTATAATTATATTATAGAAGACCAAGTATTATATTATATTATATTATATTATATTATATTATATTAATTATATTATACCCGGTACTAGATTAGATTAGATTAGATTATACCCGGTCTTATAGTAAAATCAGACCACATCTTATATTAATTTTTGCTCCAACACACGCACTAGAGCTGATTGTCTGGCTAGGTCTTACTTTTGGGGAAACACGGTATATAAAGGCATTACAAAGGTACTACTATACTGCGAGGTATGATAAACTAAAAGAGAGGTACAAAATGCTGGTTAGCTTTAGAGCGCAAAACGTTATCTCACTAAGAGAACAGGCAAGGCCTTCACAAAGGAGGTACCATTTAAAAAGGACTTAATTAGGAACCTAGAAGCAACTGCTCCAACACAATGGAAAGGATGTGGAAGAAATAAGCTCTACAGGGCACGGAAGGAATGGCTAAAATGGCTCCAAAATGGCTGGAGTGTTGAGCACATACAGAGAAAACACATTATCAGACGTAGTGTTGAAGTCGTCCGTGGGCCACGGCTTGGGAAATTTCAAATTCTGTGTAAAGTTTGAGGAGCCTGAGTAGTGTGATCAACACTGAGCCTTAGGTAAAACCACTCTAGCAACCCTGGGCAGGATGGACACAACAAGCGAGGTTAGATATGGAAGCTGGCAAGGATGCTGTTAAAATGTAGTTTAAACCCGCAGTGATGAACAGTGTGGTGGAACCATTGACAGAAACTTTGGCTATCACATAATGCAACCGGTATGCTAGCTACTCACAGTAAGTAGGAGTTCTTATTCCCACTTTTTATTTCAGCCTAAACTCCCTGCTATATCTGTGCTCCCCACATCAAGATTTGTACCACTGGCCTTATATCTGGCTCTTATTTGAAAGAATTTCTTCCCTATCAAGCAAATAGTGGTGAGCAGAAAATAGCAAAAGATATCTTTCAAGTAGGAATAACTTTACACCTACCTCCAAGTTCTTCAACCCAGACAGAAAAATCTCAGGTTCGTATTTCCAGCACAGCTGCATAATGCTCCCTGTAAGGGCTTAACGAATAGCCATGTCTAAAATATTGGCCTTTTGCTTGAAGTTCTTAATGTTTCCAAGGAAAAGTTAAAAACAATTTCCCTACTGCCTACTTCCCTTTGCATGTATTTATTATTTTTCATGTTTAATTAAAAAATACTTCTTCTTTAAGCAAATATTTCCTTTTTTTCTCTTTAATTACCTGACAAACGGTAGTAGAGCTGCATAAATTTTGCCTGAGGTTAAAGCTGGAGTAGAGCCTAATCACCAGCTTGAGACATTGTTCTGGCCAAGTAAAGCAGAACACATTTATCCCGTGTGTTTGAACAATACTTAGACACTTCCGTTAAGACCTCCTTTTACCCAGTGTTGATTCTGATTAACCCCCTTTACTGATTTGTGTGGGAAATCTGGATTCTTCTCACCACCACTGCAGGATCAAGGAAGCAAACCCCAGGGCAGTGGAGCTCAGGTGCGCTCACAGTCTTCAGTACAGAAACGAACATATACGACAGTTACACCGGTCAATGCCAACTTGGGCAGCCTTCTCCTGATTCAACTGATTTTGTTCCAGACAAACCTTCAGGTGATTGTTGCTTTCCATAAAGAAGGTGTTCAAAGTACACAATAAGAGCAGGTTAAATGTCAAGGGGGAGGTGAAAGGATTAGAAAGTGCAAATTAGTTGTCATAAGATAGTCACGGGGATATGAAATACAGTACGGGGAACATGATCAATAATATTGTAAAGATTACTTAGGGGGCCAGATGGGCACTGGACTTATCAGGGGGATCATTTCATAGACTGGGTAGAAGCGACCAATACACTATACATCTGAAGCTGAAGTAGAATAATACTGAATGTCAACTATAATTAAATATATACAGAGGGTGCCAAAAGAATGTATACACATTTTAAGAAAGGAAAAAAGTATTAAAATTACGCTGATGGTAATCATTCTGAGCACCTCTTGTAGTTGCAGAAGTCAATCATGACTTGTGCTTATCTTTTGCTATCAGTATGTACTGAGTGTTACAATTTTAAATTTTAATAGGTTTTCCCTTTCTTAAAATGTGTATAAATTTTCTGGCACTGTGAGTGTGTGTGTATGTGTGGCCACGTGATGTGGAGTACAGCACAGGGAAGACAGTCAATGGAATTGTAACAGCTATATACGATGTCAGAGGGGTGGTATATTGGGAAGAGGGGTTATCACTTTGTGAGGGGTGTAAATGTATAACTACTATATTGCTTTGTACACCCAAAACTAAAAAAAAAATCGAGGGGGAAATATAAGCAAAATAAATACCGAAAAAAAGTATTAAGCAACTAAGAATGACTATTATATCTATAAGCTAAGAAAAATTGGGAAATTAATGGCACTTACAATTAAAATTAATGTTTTATAACAATAAAGTTCAAGGCCAAATAAATACTCAGGTAACGTGTTTGTGCTTTTTTTTTTTTTTTTTCTTAAGAGGCCCCACTCCAAATTCTCAGGCTCAAGTATTTAGTCTTACATGTGTGGTCTAAAGATGCTCAAAGCACTTTTCTTATCCTACAATTCAATCTAGTAATAAAAATATGGCGTTCTGGAAGACTGAATTCAGGGCAGCTGGGAAGTTTCACTGGAATCAAATGATCTCATCTACCAACCATCCAGGACTCCCCAAAGTTTGGAAGTGCTCTTGTGTCACTGACAATCTCTCCAGCAACTGACAAGGGAAGTAGAGAGGGTGAAGAGGCAGCTATCTTCCCGTTTAGGGAAACCTTCCTGCATTCTAGTCCACTTTTCCATCCAGGATATAAAAACCACATAGGTAGAACACCTGATCCCAACGAGAAAATCTATCTTTAATTATGGGTAGTTGGAAGGGATCTCAGGTAACCACCTACTCAGATAAACTTGTGTACACACAAAATAGACTGTGTGCAAGAGATGACAGATCCTAGAGACACTGGCTACCTGAACCATTAATGCCCAACCTTTTTCGGAGGCAACGGGCTGCTATTTGAGGACAACGTCAAAGAAATCAAGAGGCAATGATGACAATGACGATACTGATAACTATTGAAGATAATAACGGCAGTAACCATGTCATGTAGGGCTGAGCATGACTGGAAAATACAAGGGAAAACATTTTGGACATCTCAAACTTTCTGAGTTTCCATTTCTTCATCCAAACAAACAAAAAAGATGAGAAAAGTGAAGAAGCATAAACCCAGAAAGCTGTTGTGGAGATAAATTTAGCAGTGTTGATGGAAACACCTGGCATACAGAACGTGTTTCACAAATATTCATTCATTCCTCTCCCTTCCAGAGTACAGCTCATGGTGCCTTAAACAAATCAGAGAGCACTTGCCCACCAACAGCAGTAGAACCAGGATTTACAGCTTTTGCTCCTGGGGAGGCTTATATTCATTCAACAAGTATTTATTGAGTACTCACAGCGTGCCACGCACTGTTTGGGGCATTTGAGATAGATTTGCTTTAATTTCTATCTTTCTGGAATTTGATTTACTTTTACTTTTTAGGGTCAAAGATTCAAAGTAAAATTTATTCAAAAAATAAAACAGTACTAAATAACACACATTTTTAGGATCATGATGACAGTTGGTTTGCCCTCACTCTTTTGCTGCAAAAATGGTTCCTATTTATTATTTTTACTGGTCATCTGATGCCAACCTAAATGTCACAGAAAAGGCAAGATTGAGAGAGATTGGGTCCTGACAAAGGACCAAAATTAACACAATTTGAAATCAGCAGCAGAAATAGTAAGCATGCAAATATAAAATGAAAATAAAATTTTAAGCCCAGAAAAAGAGGGAAAGAGCAAGGAACAAATATGAAAGTTTAAAGAGAACACCAAACACGGTCATCTACAATGAGCTGAGCTTGGGTACCTCTGGAGATGATACTTTAATCACAAGTAAGGAGATCATGATTCTTAGTAAATGGTCAAAAAGTGATTATTGGCCATTATTATGGTGAGTGCTATCCTGACTTTACCGCTCTGGATCTCAGTTTTCCCAGTCATTAGAGAAGTTCTGACTAGATCTGTGATTTGTAAGGGAGGGAGGTTCAAAATTTAAGTTTATTAAAGGGAACAGGCACTTTTAAAAAAGGATAAGAGGTACGTGGCTAGAGACAAGCAGATCCCTTCCATTTCTGACAACGTACTCTGGCTTCACTTGACCTCAGAGCCTTGGTAACTTGGTAAAAGAAAGTCACTTAATCACTTGGCTCCATCAGGAAAGCAAATTCAAATATTCTAACAAAAAGAAATGAACAAAAAGAAGGTCACTGTGCCGATCAATGAGAAAAACGTGTCATGAATTAGGAAGTGAGATTAATGCAACTCTCTGCCTGTGTTTAAGAAACTTTTAACTACCTGTACAACAAATTCTCAAAAAGAAAAGCGAATAATTCAGTAGAGATGATATGTGTTATATTTCATAATCATTACAATAGTATACTAGATGGTGCATCTATTTCTATTTTAGAAAACAAAAAACTAATTGGAAACGCATGTCATGGTTTTTAATAAATTCTGTCATAGCAGCAGAAATGATGTCCTACTAGAAAAGAGTCCAGAAATGTAAACAAGTAGAACCACATTTATTTATTTTTAGTTTATTTTTAATTATAGTTGATATACATTATATTAGCTTCAGGTGTGCAACATAGCAGTTGAACATTTACATACCGTATAAAGTGGTCACCACAATAAGTCTAGTAACCATCAGTCACCATATGTATTTATTACAATTATTAATGACTCTATTCCATCTGCTGTATACATTTCGGTTGGCATCAGACGAATAGCACATTATTTCTGGAAACTGATGAGAGATATGCAATCTAAGCCAATATCCATAGAAATGCAAGGATTAATACTGACTTTTAAGGCTATATTTATGTTGCATGCTAGGCACTCTATAAAAATCACCTCATTTAATTTGCAACACTCCTTGAGATATGTATTTTTTAATGCCTAAATTGGCATTAATAAGGCCCAGAGAAGTTAAAGGCTTTGCCCAAGGTCATGCTGCTTAAAAAGCTGAAGAACCAAGATTCAAATGATAGGTTTACTTGGCTCCACACCCCTGCTTTTTATGCCTCTACTGTCATTGAAAGCCACCTAAGCAATGGCACTTACTAGATGGGACGCTTAATTTGCAGAGCATGTCATATTTTGTTCCATATTGATGATTGTCTGCATATTAGGCTTGATGAGGTCACTAATAATATGGTCCTAGAAGATAACTATTTCTCATAAATATGGATTTGACATACAACTGAAATTGTTTAGAGTTAACAAAGCAACCACTCACATTAAGCTAAAATGGTCCAAGTACATAAAGGGAAAGGATTTAAAACACTGAAGGCCTGTAGTGGGGTGATACTCAGCTGATGAATCCAAACCCAACAGCGGGGAGCAACCCCGAGACTATAGCAATGAGCACAGAAAAGGAGTCGAGTAGGAAATACGATGATACAATGAGTGATAAACAGCAACAGGGTCCGCAGGCCTCAGAAATGTCAAGTTGACACTCTAGATTCTGTTGTTCTTGAGAGGTGGGAATGGTGGCTACAGATATTGGTTTGCCTTAATAGCTTAATGAGGCTTACATTTTATCCAACAGAGAGAAAACAGTTTCTTTTAATTTCCAAGGCAAGGCAATGATCCAAAAGTCATGGGCTTCCTGACAGAGAATTACATCTCGTTTGTGTAGATGGTATGTGAATATAAAGCATGCCCTGGCGGTATCTTTAGCTACTACCTCCACAAGAATAGAGCGTATAAACAGCAAGGGGTTATGGGGGATCAGGCTAAGCAGAAGCTGCAAGGAGTTTGGGAAACAGTATTATGACCAAGAAGGACCTCAGAGCAAGGGGTTGACTGCCAACTCTGCAACAACTTATACAATAAACAACCTGAAGACAGTCTTTTAACCTCTTTTTCTCCACTTCCATATTTCTAAAACGGGAATAGTCATTTAACATAATGTAAATGACAATACAAAGCGTAAAGTGTTAGCACTACATTAAATAAAGCATGTGTTGAAACTCCAGAGATACACAAAAGAAAATAAACAACTAAAATAACCTGTAGAGTGTTTTTATGTTGGTATGTACGAGTATAGTTGATAAGCACATGGTCTCATAATTGAAAATTAATCAATATACATCATTAAAGCTATTCACTGTATTACTCCTTGACTCAGTCGTCATTTACATCCTACCAGGAAAGGACGAAAATGGGAGAAAGGATGAAAAATATACGTAATACACATGCCCTACATTTAAAGAGAAGTGTCAACTTTTCAGTTAACAACTGCATACTGATAAATGAGGTGGCTGTTTGACCAAATAAGCAACAAACACAACTCTTCCAAATATGAGTATTTATTATAATAGGCCTAAAAACAGTAGGATTTCCCAACTCTGATTTATGAATCTTTACTCCAAAAAGCAGGCCCCCGAAATATTTAGACTACATTGTGAGATTCCTCGGGTATGTGTGGGTATGTGTAAACATACAAATGTAGTGGTGTGAGTTGAAGTGTTGGTGTTTTCCCCCCATATAAACTCAAAAAAGAAAAAAACAATAGAGTATTAAAATGTACTAAGTTGTCAGACGTGTATTTCCAACTTAAATCATTATAGTTTTCTCCTATCTTGTTTTCAGTTCTCCGAAGATTTACCTGTGGTGGCTAAAGCAAACTGAGGAAAACATACTGGGAGGTTATGCTTCAGATATACAAACTAAATGAGGTATTGTGGTTATCAGAGGGGGAAAGGGAGAGGGGAGGGCAAACTGCGTAAAGGAGGTCAAATATATGGTAACAGAAGGTAACTAGACTTTGGGTGGTGAGCACGCAATAGAACATACAGACATTGAATTATAATGTTGTATACCTGATATGTATATAATGTTATTAACCCATGTTACCTCAAATTTAATTTTTAAAAAGCATGTAATTTGCAAATCACAACTTTTACAAAGTAATGTAATCAACATCTGACCATTCCACAAATATTCATAGTCCATTTAAATTTCATGCCAACTTTCTATTTAAATGATAATATTAATTATCAAGTACTACACCTCCCTCTACTATAGGTTAGGCTTCAGACTAGGTTTTAAATTCTAATATTATCTCATTTTATCCTCACAAAAAAACATGAAATAGGCCGAAATATAATTTTAAAAAAGAAGAAACTAAGATCCAAAAGCTAAGACGCTTGCCCATGGTCACAGACCAGTTATCCAAACCCAAGTGAGTCTAGATGCAAAGGCTCACACTTTTAAAGTCCCAATGGTACTCAAAGTTGGGTTAGTACAGCAATACAGGAGAACTAGGTAGTTTCCTACTGCAGAGCTTTTAAGGAAAAAAATTTAAAAAGACAGAGAGAAATGGCAATCCATTAAGAACTTACTAGGAAACTGCCTGAAGCTTAGTTGAAGGCTGATTTTTCGAATCAAGGAACATTTTTAAAACACCAAAGTTGTTATCATTTACCCAAACACGTCAGATGTGATAAGGGAAATACACATCAAAACAAACAAACAAACGAAATCTATGTGACAGGTAGGTAAAAAAGGATTAACATAATGTTGTATAACTGGAAATATTCTAGCTGAAACTGACTAATCTAGTTCAGAAATTAATATATTCAACTTTATGGAACAGTTAAAACTAATCAAACATTCTAATCATTACTATTCAGTAAATTTAAATATATAGATTATAAGTCAAGAAAAATTACAAAAAACCTGAACTCAAAAAGAGCTCTGAATTTATTAACTCAATATCAATCAACACGTGCTCCTTTTCAAATTACTATAACTGGTCAAGTAGTTTCAAGAACTTAGAATTGGTTTTGTCTGATAAATGTAACCCCTTGACAGGAAGAGTGAAACCGTATTAGACCTCCCCTCCAAGTTATCGAACAGATCGACTTTGTATTAGGAAATTGAGCTAAGTTTCCTGAAAAGAATCATCTAAGTTGTTTTTGTTTTGTTGTTTTATTTATAAGAACCATATTAAACAGTTTCCGAAGAAGCACTCTGAGTACTAGTCTTAAATTCTAGTCAGTCATCTCCCTGACCAACAAATTCTTTTTCTAAAATAGCAAGTAGAAAAGTTTGCATGTCCAACATTGTTATATATCAAATAGTTCTACCATGGCATAAAAATTACAAGTGAAATTTTTATCTTAAGGAAAACTAATTTAAAATCCATTCAGGGAAAATTTTGCGTGCCTTGATTTCAATATGTACAATAACATTTGGTATGTAGATATTGTTTGTTTTATAAACAGGTGGATGATAACCTGAGTGAACTATGACTACAGATAAATGAATATGAAGGGAGAGACAGTTCAGGAAGTGACTTCAAACTACCCAAAACAACATTCACTGACTGCCCAGAAAGATCTTTTCCCTCTCTATGGAGGTGCTTTTGAAATTTCATTCAAATCCCTAACAGCTTCTATCAAATTATATCAGAATTATGACCTTATGATAAAATGCCTGCAAATGACTCTAATTAATCATAGTATGTAGAATGGATTAATGAATGCATTTTGTAGCTCTTTGCAAAGATTACATATATGTCCATTAAACAGTAGTGAGCATCTCAGAATAATCAATGGAAAATCTACAAAGATACTCAATGGTTAAGAGTGATAAGAAACTTCTGACAAAGTCCTTTGGAAATCAGTACTATATATAGGCTTTGACTCCTATCCTTGAAGAAAGAGGTCATATATATCAAACAATAGTAAGGGAAAATATTTATTGTCCCCTTTCCCTGAAGTGTATAATTGAGAGGGTTTATTTTGTTTTGTTTTGTCTTTTTACGTTTGTTTGGTCATTTTATGACATGGCAATGCACAAAGGAACTAAGTCTAATGGCAGAATTTAAGACTCAAGACTTACAAAAGTTCAAAGGCCCCTCCTGCAACTCTGGCCTAGCTTGTTTGTGCTTTCTTTCTTTCTTAAAGTCACACATGTGACACTGTTTCAAGTAAAAACTACTACAGGCATACCTCAGAGATATTATGGGTTTCGTCCCAGACCACCACAATAAAGCAACTATCGCAATAAAGAGAGTCACACAATTTTTTGGTTTCCCAGTGCATATAAAAGTTACGGTTACACTACTTGTAGTCTGTTAAATGTGCAATAACAGTATAATTAAGAAAACAATGGGCAGACCTTAATTAAAAATACTTTATCGCTAAAAAAAATATAAAAATGCTAACCATCATCTGAGCCTTTTGGAAAAATGGCACTGATAGACTTGCTCCATGTAGTGTTGCTGCAAAATTTCAATTTGTAAAAAATGCAGTATTTGTGATGTGCGATAAAACAAAGCACACACACGCGCACACACACACACAAAGAACGAGGTACGCCTGTACAAGAAGATAAAGGGAAGAAAAGGCCTTGCCTGTCCTCAGTCACCTCCTGGTCGCCTTCTCCTTCACTGTTACCTCCACGATAAGCAAAGGTGCGTGAAGGTGCTGTGCTTTCACAGTCTCAATGCTCCAGCAGGAGTGATGACTGAGAGGCCCCCAGGCACTGCAAACCAATGCTGTCACTTCTAGTCCCTGCTTGGCCCAGCTCATGCCATGCCTGTCATGACAAGCTCGAGTCACCTTAAGGCGCCACACCTCTGCCTCGAAAAAAACACACCTTTGAAAAGGTATGAGCCACAGAGGGAGCTTGTTTCAGGGGTTGCCAAGGGAAGCCAGCCTTGTCTATAAACAGCACAGAGGCAGTGAAAGAGCCTGAACGCACAGATGCACGGACTGCTAGCCCTGAGTGCAAATAATTGTTCTACTTCCTGTGCACGGAGAGGGTAAAAATGACATATTAAGATACCATTTGACCACGCTAAAGTGGGTTTCATTGTCAGCCTAAACCTGCCATCTGGTGTTAAGATATAGCAGATCACACCCCAGATGTGTTCCTTCAAACAAATCACATCTTTTTTTCTTGCCCCCTCTTTTTTTTTTTTGCTTTCTGTAAAGAGAGAGGTGCCTGCCAAAGATACGAATCAGCTGAAGTTTACTTTAAACTAAAAACTCTTGTTAATTTACTCAGCCAAATGAGTAGGTATGTCATTTCATGCACCCACACCCCCAAAGCAACCACTTTTCAGAATTGTATCTAGAGATACTGAGCAGAAAATCATTTGTTTACTACTCATCCACCCAAAAAGTTGAGGCTATCCTTAGTCATCCAAAAGCCACTTCATCTGAAAACTGAAATTTGTTTCAGGGAAGTCAACTTCTAAAATCCTTGTCTTCCTCTTTATTTTTGACTCAATATCTCATTCCACAATTGGGGTGGGGAAGGGTTATGCAGTGCTATCATTTGCACCTCATTACACTTGGGCTGGAGCTTTGAGAAAGCTGATATTCCCTCTAAATTTTTACAGATGCTTCTAGTTTACCAGTTCATGACTGCACTACTAGAAAAGACTTCCTGTCTCCAAACTGCTTGCTGGCATGTATGCTGAATTTCAAAATCCCTGAAAAAAGTAAACCTTTGTGGTGTTCTCTTAACTTTCTTGCTGGGGGAGAGGGGGTTGGTCACCAAAACCACACCAAGCAAAAGCTTTTTCTCCTATAAAGTGACACTAAATCTCTCAGAAACAACCCCTCCTAACTACTGACTGTTCATCTTGACTTGGAAACCCCCCACAAAAATGTTCATTAATGGAAAAGTTATTTGTGGAAGGTGTTTTTCCTCATAAATTGTGATTGTGACATGTTCAGTAAGTTGTGGAAATAATGCCATCACAGATGGTCTTCACCTAAGCCTGTGTGTTTCCTTTTATTTCATATGTATCATTTGAAAAACACTTTGGGACAGAGAGAAGGGACACTTTCTAACCCCCCCCCCCCCTTGTTTAATGGCTCCAGGGTTTTTCAAAGTTCAGGGCAGGTGACACTGGTCTGTTCTTAATCTTTACTGCTTTAACAATGTTAAGGCTGATGACGAGGGACACAAATCCCCTGATGGAACTGAATGCATTCCAAGCTCCCCGACCCACTCAAAGCCATAATCCCCTGCAGCTGGATCTTACTTACCACCATGCACAGCTAATACATTTTTTAAAAGCTAGTCACTGGTGACAAATGTAAACTGGACAGAGCAGCAGCTCCCCTTTCTGCCTGCCTCACTCCCCCACCCCTCAATCTTCCCCCATAACCCAGAGACTTGCTGTTTCTGTGATGAATAGAATCTGCCTCTTAGAACCACCGAGCTTGTGCCATATAGCTCTGCTCTAAGTGACTAGAAGGTTTTAAAAGCATCTTCGGCTGTCAGACTGTAACAAAAACAACAAAAAAAAGTCATCCTTAACACAAACACTTCACAACTGAGAAAACCCTGTAAGCTGAGATTATCAATGCCACACAGTCCACTATTTATTTAGCTATCACACACAGGCAAGCTGTTCTGGCACCTTGGCTGCTTGACTACATGAAGCTGGTGTCCACATTCTTGGGCATAATAAAGTAAATGCAAAAGAAAATTTGACATATGAGGATCTTTTGTGATATGTTTTGTTTAGATCCCATCACGTTTTTCTTTTGGAAGAAACTCGACAGTAATATGAGCAGTAAACAAGTAGTCTTTGATGATGGAAAGTATGCTATCCCCATGGACTGTGATCGTCCACCTAGAAAGGGAAACCAAGTCACCCAGTAGGTAATAGCTGGTGAAATCTCCCAAAGGATGAAATCTCCAAAAATCAGGGCAACAAACTATGGAAACCACAGCCTAAAGACCGATGGGAGGACTGATGGATAGATACCTAAATAAGGAAAAGAATAGTCTCAAATGATATCAAAATGCCATATAACACAACGACAGATTTTGATAAAGGGATAAGCTAGTCACTTTGATGCAGAAAAACCAAGGGTTAAAATATATGACTTGGGGGGGGGGTGTTATTCTTGTTCACAACTAACCAGCAATAAATGCTATGATTTAAGGGATATTACCTATTAGCTTCGGTGATAGCTACCACAGCACTGACTACAATGCTTAAATTGCATTAGGTTTAATTACTGCAAAGTTCCATCTGGAAAGGGAAGCATAATTGTATAACCACCCTCAGCATTCTAACTGGAGCTCAGTCCTTACATGATACAGACTCACTCCCATGACTGACACCCTGAAAGTCACCACAGTTAATAATGTGTAACTAGCAAGAACACAAGAAGTGACAAGCAGGTCTCTGTGAATGCAATTCCCACCTGATTATGTGACCTGGCAGTGTCCTCCTGGCACTGCTGAAAGCAGGTACTCCAGAAGAGCCTGGTGACCTGCCTCAGCAGGACCCGTGGAAAAAGAATTTGGATGGGGTTAGGGCAGAAGGATTGGACCAACGGGGAAGGAATGAGGACAATGTGCTTGAAAGACTCCAGCTCTGATTTTCCTACTTGTCACTCAGTGTCCCATTCCCAGAACCCAGAGAACTCGGTCAGCATATGAGTAATTCCAACGGGAAAAACACAAACTCTGTTGTTCATGGTGACTCTAGTGCCTTGGGACTAAACGTAAACGTGGGGTGTGTGCAAGTACGAGGACTTGGTGAGTTTCCATGAGAGAACAAGGAAAGGAGGTTGAGAAATTACTACGTGTGCACATGTATCAAAGGGTATTTTGTGGTACGTGTAAGGAAAAGTGTGAAACACATACAGACACTTACACTTTTCAAGACTGAGAATATAGGAATACCCAACCAAACAAAGAAAAAGCAAAAGGAAAGAAAACAGGTCCCTGTGATTCATAAATTTCAGGTTTATGAATACTTATGATTACACATCCATACTACATGTCCCCTCATCCAAAAAACATTTACTAGGGAATGTTGTATTCTTTATACAGCCATCAAAGATGGCAGTGCTTTACAGCATTCCCTTATACATCTATTATAAACTTCAAGTAGTATTTCCACTTCATAATACAAAATGATCTCGTCTAAATTCCCATGTCTACAATGATACGCTCACGCTATAAAGTTGTCAAAAAACCTACACAAAATGTTAAGCCTCAGGGAAAAAAACAAACAAAAAAACACTGAATCATAATCAGACCCCTGTGTGTTACTTAAGATGTGACTAAAAACAGTTTGCTTAATTAGTCAAATTATTCATACTAAAATATACTATAATTGTGCCGAACAAAATCACAGGTAGAAATAAGTGTAACTAATCCAGTGAGAAACACTGACTATATCCAATAGGAAACTACAAGAAATTATATTCATCTGAACTTCCAGACACCAATTCAGAATACTTAATAAAAAGGTAACTGAAATTGCTTCATCTTGAGGAAGCATAAATCCTCCCAACGAAACATGTAAAATGAATACTGTCTCTTTAAGTTGAAGGACCTACTATAGCTAGGTAGTATGAAGCCAAGAAAAAGTTCTGAAGTTTAACTCTCAGGAGCAAACATTTTCTACTTGTGAAGTAAACTCTGTTGAAAGACAGCAGACTACGGTCCCACCAGTAAAAACAGGAAAGTTTTCAGCCAGTGACAGCTTTGCCTACAGAGAAAAAAAAAGTGTCATAGACTCACTTTATTAAACCATATGCTCATTGCCCTGTGAAGAAAGCAGGGTCACTAATTAGTTCATTCTGTGAAAGAAGCCCTTCCTGATCCCGTTGACTTTTGTCCCCCTGGTTAGCTCCAGCTATTTCTGTCATGCAACTTGAAAATCACTGGAGGGAGGAAGATCGCCATAACAACCGCTGAAATGATCTTGTGGAATGTGTCTAGTGGCACTGGAATAACCTGAATATGTGCTCCAGATGTGTCGGCTGTCAGGAAAAAAGTAAACACATCTGATGGACAGCGTATGACTAGATGGCCTCGAAGCGACTCCAGAGGCTCGGGGAAGGGGGAGGGGCTGCATATGTGAGCCGAGGGGCGGCGGGCTGGGGCGGGCAGCGGAGCGGGGAGCAGGTCTGCAGCGGCAGGAGGCACTGCAGGACCCGGGGGCCTGGGGTGCCGGGGAGGCCTGAGTGCAACTGTTCCGCCCGCGTCCCTCCCCTGAGTGGCCTCTGTGGGACTGCAGCGGCCTCTGCGCATTTCCGTCTGGCATGGACTCGCCAGCATTTGGGAGCAAAGTAAAACATGAATGCTGAGAGGAAGGGGAAAAAGAGAGGAGCTGCTTCAAAATGCTTTCTGTCTTAAATATTAATGGCAACATGTTTTTAAAGCATTCTATCTTCAGGGGAGGGCTGTCTCCAGGCCCCGGACCCTCCCTCTACCAAATGAATGGTTTTGCCTTTTTGCCCTGTATGCATACTCTGCAGCTCGCTTTTTATTAGGTGACTGAGTGATTACATTCCTGATCTGAAAATGTTGTCTTTTTGATGTTGGTGTTGTTCCATAGACTTCCACAAGTTGGACAAGTGGGTTGGTTCCCTAACCCAAAATATTTTTTAAAAATATTTTTCTAATGAAATACATAGAAAGGACTTAGAAAACATGATATAGGCCAAAACACATTTTCACCTTGGGTCCTATTCTCAGAGGTATTTGCAAAGGGAAGGATTAAAATCTATGCCCAGTGCTTATATTCACAAACAAAACAGCAATTCTACAAATATCTAGCGCACAGTAGGCATTTGTTGAATATCTGCTGAATCAAACTAGTTTTTAATGTATAAGATTTGCCTGAAAATGCTTCTTGGGTTCTACATATAAACAGTGGCAGGGAGTACTCAAAAAAAATAAGTAACCAAGTTTAAAAATACTTAATAAAAATAAATGGGAAGTTTATTTCCTCAGGTGAACAAAAATACGCTTCCCCAAAGAAAATAGGAAACACCACATCCACTATAGTACACAAACCACGCACTTGTGCATGAATCCACCACATTTTAATACTCCTACTCCAATAGTTTGCAGAACAGTCTGAAGTTTTAGAGACTATGTAAAAAACTATTCACGGCAGTCTTCCCACAAATGCTTACATCTGTGAAAAGGCTACAAAAGTTTGTGCAAAAGTTTAGAATTGATGTCAAAAGTTTTTCAAGCAACATATTCCAGATTTTTCTTTCAAAAACTCCACACAATTATATTTCAATAAAATTTCTAGTAGTTCTCCACCATGCTCTAAACAAAGAACAAAACTGTATTAGAGGGGCTTTATTTATATAAAGTATACCATTAAGATATAAAATAGCTTACTTAAAATCTTTTAAATTATTTATGCTTAACATTCATTAAGATCAATAAATTCCATTCACCTGGGCTGAGGGATAGCTGCATTCAGTTAGTATATACTTTCTTTCATTCAACTGATGAATATCTTTTTAATTTATAAGTATCTAAGTACATTTTCCTCCTTTGATAAAACTCATTTAGTGACCCAGACTCTGAAAGTAGCTCACAAAAGGGAAAAAGAAAACTGTGAGAAATTATTATTTGAGAGCAGGAAATAGAACAAATCTTCAACTCACTCTCCACTCTGTATTTCACACATTTAACCCGGCAGAGGAAGAGCCTCAAGATGCTTAGAGGCCGAAGGGCTCAAAATTTGAAGAAATCGGTGAAAGAACAGCAAGAGTGAATGGCACTGCTTCTGCCTTCTAGAAATTGGATTCCACCGGCAGCTGGCTGAATGAAGCCAATAACAGATTCACGGTTGTGGAAAATGTTTCATACTCCTCTATGCGAAAATGTCGTTATTTCCTTGTAACAGAAACTGTACTTCTTGACAAGTTAGACAACCTAAAATAATCATTGCCAAGGTGCAATTTATAAAATTTGTTGGCAATCTATAAAAAAGAAATAATCTTGATATTTTCAATTATTTGTAGAGCATATTTTATTATTCCAGTGTAATCTAGCCCCTCCCCCAAATTAAAAGACTTCAAAAAGGGCTGACAGATTTCCAAATAAAAAGCCAAATATTTAAACGTTTTTATGAGCCAAAATCACAAATGTGCACATTTGTACAATGAGGAGCCAAATGCCCAAAAGATGGATGAGTTTCAATGACTATTTTCATTTGCCTTGACCTTAGTATTCAATCAATAAGCAAGAAGTTCATGTATATTCAAAGAACTGGAATGTATTTGTATTCATTCATGTGACGTTTCTTTTCCATCTAAAATTTCTTACACTGAACTTGTAGTTAACTTTTGTAAGAAAAAAGACAAGCATTGGATCTTTCCTCAAAATCAGAGTAATGGTTTTTCAGTGCAAATTTTTTTTTTTTTTTTTTTGGTTCTTAAGAGCACCAAAAGGTTATAATGGGATGAAACTTCGAGTCAAAGTAGGAAGTATTCAAGTTCCAAAAGTTACATGATACTGTATGAACAGATTTGGTGGCTGAACTCCACACAATTAAGCCTGTGGCTGAAATCAAACTTCATACATATATTCTGTTCTTAGTTCACTGTGTGTTCAAAACTCAATCAAGTGCACATGGATTATAGTTTCCCAAACCACCAGCTTCTCTTAGATGATGTCACACAAGTACCATGTTTCCCCGAAAATAAGACCTATCTGGACAATCAGCTCTAATGCATCTTTTGGAGCAAAAATTAATGTAAGATCCAGTCTTATTTTACTATAAGACGGGGTCTTTATTAATATAATATACCATATCATATATATGATATATGATTATAGTAAAATATGACCAGGTATAATATAACATAATATAACACCGGGTCTTATATTAATTTTTGCTCCAAAAGACACATTAGAGTTGATTGTCTGGCTAGGTCTTATTTTCGGGGAAATAGGTTAGCACAAGCTCCTTACAGACTCTTCCTAATGCTTTTCTATTTCATTCCACTGAGCAAATAATGGTGATGTTCATAACATGCACAGACTATTAGATAAACAGACCTATCAGGCAACATCTAGGAAACTTTGGCGAGTTTACCAACGATTCTTTTACCATTCTATATAGCATTACAGACCAGCACATAACTAGCAGTAAGGAGGGCCATAAAAGTTGAATACTCAAGTCAAAACGGTGACGAGAGAGAGAGAGAGAGAGAGAGAGAGAGAGAGAGAGAGAGAGAGAGAGAGAAGAGAGAGAGAATGAGAGAGAAAGGGAGGGAGGGAGGGGGGGAGAGAAAGAGAGAAAGAAAAACTAAGAGGGCAACCAGCAAGTCAATCCATTACAATTCCAGCTGGCTATGAGTAAGACACTGCAATGCACTTTTCTGTCTGCGGGAGTTTGTGAGCTGGCCACGTAGCAGGCTTCATTCACATAGCACCATTTCTCGTACAGAAACAAGAGAAAGTTACAGGGATGAATGAAACCGAAATCTAGACTTAAAGCAATGATTTTTCTGCTTTCTGTCAAAGAAGGGAACGTGGATTCTTAAGAAAAGCATTTTAAGTAATGTGAACAAGTACTCCTTACTGACTCCTTAAAACTACAAGGAAGCCTTTAAAGGAAAAATGTGAAGCTATTATATGTACTTAAATGCCAACAGAATAAAAGAAGAAAATCCAGAAGCCTCTTTGGCATCGTCAGCCGTGTGTCATGCTATCAGGGGAAAAGAAGCCATGAAGCAGCACAGAATTCCAGAGAAAAGCAGGAAATCTGTAAAACGGAACACAAAGAACACAGTATGTTCTGCCCAGTTTTAGAGGCCTAAAAGATTCCCTTATCAAGAACAAATAGCTATAACATTTGATCTGCTTATTATAATGCCATCAATTTTGGTAGTATTTCTAAAACCATCCATCCCTCTCATGCCTTGACTATAAAATAAGTGAGTCAATGAGTCTTAATCCAAGTTTTACAACAAACATTCTTTCAAGGAGTCTATGAATTTCTCAAGACAAATCATAACAACACACATTAACTTTCAAAATATTTTTACATGTAGCATTTAGACGGAAGAAGGACAAACAAGTGGGAAGAGTTGAACAAAACTTGAGAAAAGTTGTTGAATCCACATTAGTTCTTATTACAGAAAAGAAATCAGTCTTGGAAAAATTCAGTGATTGATTGGCCCACGTCACAAGTATGTATCTGGAGAACAATTAGAACAAACCCCTCATGGCCGTGACATCCTACCCCAGCCAGATCCATCCTCCTCTTGCCACAACCAACCTCACTCCCTACTCCCCAAACAGATTTGAATTCCCCAGATAATGAATTCTTCTCAGAAGCTCTGCCTAAAAAAGAGAGACAACATTAACAAAGAAATCCAAAAAAACATTCTTCTGGGCAATTTCAACCTTCTGTCCCTATAAGCATTTTATCAGAATTGTTAAGAGATAAAGAAAATATCCACTTTGAGTCTGAACTCCATTCATTTTTCCATTTCCTGGAACAGGTGCTCCCAAGCAATGAAAGGCCAAGAAGCAAGAGAAAAAAGCTGAACCGAGAAGCTGAGAACGTTGGGGCCATTCCAGAGTAGTAATGGTTGACTAAATTCCTTTATTGTTCCTTTACCCTTAGTTCTCTAAGGGCAAAGAGCGATTTTTTTCTCGGCTGCTTTTCAATGTTATTGTCCTTGCAGGCCCATCACGGGACCCTGACATGCTGGGAAGCGCTGGTTACTTGGCGGCTTGCCATAAGTAATCATTACTACTGCACCTGGGACAGCTTCCCTGGTACCAGAAAGACTGTCACCTCAAATGGACTAATGGGTGGCACAGAAAAGGCCTTCAGAAAACATCTCAGCTCAAACCCTATTTAAAACCTTCAGCAGCTTCCCATTTGACTTACAACAATGACTGAGGTTCTGGGTCTGGCCTACAACCCCTCCCTCCAGTGGCACTGGTGCACTGGCCTTACCTCGCTCGTCTCCCCACAGCAGCCACAATAGCCTTCTGTCCACACTTCCAACACACCAAGCTCTCTCTGATCTCAGGGTCCTTTTGAAAAACTTGGCACCCTCCACCTTACCTTCAAGCAACCTAATTTCTCTTCATCCCTCAGATCTCAATTCAAACAGCCTTTCGGGGAAATCTTTCCTGATACCACCCACTACGTTTGGTGGTTCATGCTTTATATTTGGGGGATCTGACTAAAGTACTATTCAGAAATGGGGGAGGGGGTTCCAAAGCTCAAAAAAGTTTGTCCATCACTGGACATTTTCAAAACTCCCTTAAAGCAAAATAATTCTGGTATTTGTAGTATTTAACTTCCACTCTTGACTTATACTATACTAATAAAGGATTCCATGTTATAAATTTGTAGATCCCTACCTCTGCTTGTTAAGGCAAATGTTCATTTATTTCAAATACTCCAAAATTAGATCAATACTTTTATAAACCATGGCCACTTTATTCCTTCTTTCCCCATATTGGTTTTAACAAGTAACAGTTGCAGAAGAACGAAAAATAGACAAGGCTTAGAATCAGACTAAAGTCAGACTGCGACTTAACAGCTGCCTGACCTTAGGAAAGTCTTTTACCTTCTCTGGGCCTGTTTTCTTTTTTGTGGGAAGAGGAAAACAAGCATATCATCCTTAGAGGATTCAGAAGACACTGGAAGCCAAAATTTGTACCACATTTACCATTTAAAATTTTTGCCTTGTTATCTAAATATTAGTCTCCTCATCCATATGTAAACTCCATAAGGGTAAGAGATTGTGACTTTTTTCCCTACCTTGAATGCTGAGAGCCTAGTACAGTGTCTACCCTATATACAAGTATATCAGGCACCCAAAAAATCATTTTTGTACAAATGAATCGATAAAAAGATAGCACAATGTGGAATGGATTGCTTTGATTTCTTTTTTAAGTGAGAGGTTAATAATTCTACAATGGGTAACACATCTTTGGCCTACCCACCTGTGTGTGGTTGGTTAATATTCTTGCATAGAAGTCAGTGTTCATTGCGACAAAGTCAGTCATGTATATACCTGAGTACTTAAAAGAAGTCTAGTCAATGAGTCTCACTCAATGATAATGGCTCATTCATTAGCATCACAAATTTCATGCCACTATTTAAAAGAAGAACTGAGTTCCGGAGTGTGTGCAGCAGTCAGCATTGTCTTTCTACACAAATGGAGAAACAATTCACATGGATGAGATGTTAGCCACAGCAACTTCATATAATAACAAGAATAACAAAAGCAAACATTGTCTAATTATTCTATGTGGCAATCAAAGTTGTTTAATATGTCAATCAACAACTGATTGGCTTTTAATCAATCAAAATTGTTTGATTTTTTTGTGTGTCAAGCATGTTTGTCAGCACTTTACATGTAGTAATTCATTTAACCATCCCCACCACAACCCCATGAGGTAGGTACTCTTATTATCCTTATTTTATAGTGGTGGAATCTGGGCCTGCACTGCCTTTGTGCTTATAAAAAATTTTCACTTAACATGTATTTAGCACAAAACTAGTATGTGCAAGGTACAGTTCTGATATCATATTTTAAATATGAAATTTAAGTCTCTTGCCAAGAAACACAGATTTAAGTTAGAAGATGTTTTAAAAGAACTGGTGTCTAAAGTTGTATTGTATTTTCCCAGTCTTAACAGTTTTGAGACTTGCTCTAATAGGATAAAGCTTTCAACTGCAGGGAGCCTTCAGTAAAACACAGCACCCATCTCACCTAGTTAAGAATCCTGGCACTAGAAATCCATTTCACCCCACTCAGCAGCAGACTGCAGGACATAATTATTTTCATCTGGTTATAACACAGGGTGGTGAGTTTAATCTCTAAAACCCTACAGGGATTGGTTTTAGCAGTTTCAGAAATTGCCTCTCACGGTACCAACGTGCCGCACAGCAAGATGGTCACGTTAATGGTTCCCAGACTAGGATTTGGAGGGACCAAAGGCATTGCTCCCTCGTTTCCATAATTCCCTTTCTTTTGTGGGCCTAGGCTATGGTCATTCAAGGTATCCTCATGGCCCCGCTTTCAAAAACAATTTGTTTTGATTTGGACAAGGAATAGAGGTCATTTCTTTTTTAAGTTATAGTCAATGGTTACTATTCATGGAGGCAAATGAATCCATATACAAAGTTGACCTTCAGGGACAAAGTCTTAACATCAAGTAGTATATGCAGATGAAATAGATTCCCAAAGAACAATGTGGCCCTTAATGTGACATAATTTCTAGTTTACCTTGAGTTTCAAAACTTTTGCTGAACCCTTCCTTCCAGGGGGAAAAAAAAAAATCTAGAAAACGAATTCAAGAATATAATTTAACGTCTCCCTTATTTTTTTATTAAGTTCAACCCTACTCTGTCAATCCTAATTTCTACCTAATGAACCCTTGTCATAGGAACAAAAAGAGGACAATGTGTTAATCATCTTTTACAGTGAAATTGCTACAAGGACTAGAAATAACAAATTCCATAAAGTAAAACTAACGATTTTCGTCAGTTTTTGGTAGAGGAGCCAACCTCAGTACATCCATACAAATGAAACCTCCCTGCTTACAGAGGATTGTGAAAAGGCCGTTGGGCTGTCCACGGCATTTTGAGTGATAGACAGCAAGCCACTTACATTAACAATGACAACTACAGGTCTACAACTTCGTCAACTCACACACTGGTTTAACATATGTTAGAATATGTTGGTTGGCCCCCAATTTTATTTATCATTACATAAAATCCCCCCTCCCACTGTCCTGCTAGATGATGTGAGACTTACCTAGGTCAATTCTAAGAGTCAAGTTTGTATAAAGCATAGAGATAGAGAAGTGTCAAAATGTTTTCAAATTTTTCCTTTCTTTTCATGTTCCTGGAGCTAAAAAATGACCCATAGCAAAGATCTCAGTAGTATAAAACTGAAACACCATGAATCATAGTCCTAGAAAACCATAATTCCACCAGACTGCAAAGCCCTTGGAGACTCATCCCCAGCCCTAAAGGCAATGTCTGGCATAAGCAGGTTCTCAAACGACATTTGTAGAATGAGATCAACAAACCCTCAGAGTTAGTCTTTAAAGAGCTTTCAAACACGTTATCACACTGCTCCGCCTAAGTGTACAAGGAGGTATTCTTATGCCATTTCAAAGATGAGGAACCCACACATCAAAGCCACAACTGGCCTGATCTTAGGGTTCCCAAGGCACTGCTTTCCACTACCATCACACCTCTGTCCCATCATTTATAAAGCTGAAGGCAACCACTCTTCCGCTTTTGCTCTGCTTTCTATATTTGATGATTGGTGGTATAAAAACACCAACAGTCGAAGGCAACCAAATCTTCCAGATGCCAAATACTAACAAGATCCACGAATGCCCTTTGCAGCTGTGTAAGTCTGATGGCTCAGACTACCAAATGTTTAGGTCTACTTAAATAACGCACACATCATACTATATTTACACTGAACACAAGTTTCAACTTACCACATATTTTTAACCAAAACCGTTTCTTTGGATTTTTTTTTCCTTCATGCACACCTCTCTGACAATTGAAGTCGAGGTAGACTTTTACAGGAAAAACAAAACAAAGAAAGGCAAGTTGTTACCACTCACTTTCCAGGTTTTGTGTATTTCTCTATAAAAACTGATCACAATAGAACAGGCTGAGCTACATAAAATGCAGGATGGGAAACCCAGTTTATTTGCAGATTCCCCAACTTTGTCTTTGAAATGGACATGATTTTCATCTGGCAGCTCACTGTTGCTCTTAGGTAAAGCTGAACTTCAGCTACTGACCCAGCATTTATGGCTTATTGTATGCCAGGCTTCTGCTAGCGTTGGTGGCTCAAATATGAATAAAACATGACTTCTGCCCTTGGGCAGGGACAGTCTTAATGGTGGCTGAGGCAGTTACAAAGAAATACAAAAAGGCTATGTGTTGGTCTATCTGTGCCACAAATATGTTTGCTACACATATCTTAGGAAATGCACACAAAGGAAAACTAATTTTGTTGGTTAGTGGAAATGAGCTAATAGAAGTTACTTCTTACACATGTCCCTCCTGTATAATACAGGACTAATACATAAAAGTCACTAAAATGTGGGGTTTCTAACACAGTAGATTAGATCTTTAACAACTCTGCATAATTTTCTTAGACAATGCAAGATGTTAGAAACATAAGGCTTCTTTTTCTTTAAAGTCAAGCAATAATTCTCCAACAGTTTATATATGAGACATCTGAAAGCCATCTTATTTGCTTTCAACATTGCTGAGCCAATCATAACTGGCACTAGTTGCTAAGGACTCTGTGTTTTAATGTTTTGTTTATATTATGCTATGTATCAATACCGCAAAAGTTATATACCGTCCCCAATTCTCTTACCTGCCTTCCTTCTACCGCGTTTCCACGAAAGTAAGACCAGCCAGCCAATCAGCTCTAATGCGTCTTTTGGAGCAAAAATTAACATAAGACCTGGTCTTATTTTACTATAATATTTAAGACTGGGTCTTATGTAATATAAGACCCGGTCTTATATTAATTTTTGCTCCAAAAGACGCATTAGAGCTGATTGTCTGGCTGGTCTTATTTTCAGGGAAACACGGTATCTGGTACTGAAATACAACCCCAAAATACTATTTACCTGTACAAGTTATCCTAGAATATAAATAAATGCCTTATACCAAATGTTAAGCAGTGATAAACATTTAAGTAACAGTGGTTCATTAGATGGCTTACTTTTCTGAAGGAACATACTAGGGTTGAGTCACGTGGTTCAAGGTGAAGATTAGAAAGGAACCCAAATGAGTCTACTTAAAGCATGCTATACACTCGTTAGTTCTGGCAACAATCACTTCATTCCTTCCTAGATGCCATCACTATATGCCTATTAGGCAGCTAGCTCTATGGCCTGTGATTCTCTCCCAACACCAGAAGTACACTGGCAAAATTACAGGCAGAAATACAGTCTGATGAGAAGAAGAATGTCTCAGCTCTATACCTAAAAAAAATATGTAATCTCTGATATATAATGGGAATTGAAAAGGATTCTTAACTATGTGGTGCATGTGTTATATACAAACATGTATGCCTATAAACACACACACACACACACACACACACACACACACACACACACGACCACTCCTGTGACTGTCATCAGCAAATGCTCACCTCCTTCCCACTGACCCATGTTATCCTTCTCAAGCAGCCATTACCAATCTATCAATATTGCATGAGAGTTGAAACCTGTTTTCCATCCTTCATTTTGTCTGCTCTTCAGATAAGGAGCTCTGAAGAAGCACCGAAGAAGTTACAAAGATCAAACAGCTCGTCAGAGGCAGTCTGGGTTAGAAAAAAGCCAGACCTTGTGCGTTCTACAGAGTCCATACCGCAGCGCCTATCTGGAATGTTTATCTCCCACACAGTAACCCCTACTATGCCTTGATTTCTTTGGCTCCTTGATCATTTAATTTCTTACCGTCTCATTTGGGCAGCAACATATGCTCTTCCCTTTTCCTTTTAGAAAATTCCGCATCCCTGGCATGAAAGGGGAAAGAGACTGTCATTTCAGACCCATGAAGCTAAGGACTGCCACACTTGACCTGGCATCTCCCCCTGCAGCCACTCTAACATTAGCTGTCATTCAAAAGTTCACTCCATAGCTTGACCTTTGCTTCTACTCAGAAGTATTCGCCCTATTATAAAAAGTGTTTTTCCTTTAATGTCATGATGCCAAAATATTGCAGTGTCCGTATGCCTTTCCAAACAGGCAGATTCGTGACAAACACTCAACAGTTTTGTCACTAAGACTCAAAAACTTAAGACAGTAAGAAAACCAAAATTTAAAAAGAATTACCAGCTTGTGTGACTGGGAAAAGCTGGTAATCCTTTGTCACCATCCACGAAACCCATACATCATCATGTTTTATGAATTGGACACCAAAAGAACATTTCAATCACATTGAATTCGGTGGTTCTACTGTAAAATACGACTAAGACCGCTCATCAGAGAAGGGTTACCGCATATCGGTATATTCTCAAATTGGACAATTTCCTTATATTTATTACTTTTTAAAATACCATAAAAACATTTCAGCCACTTCACAATAGGCAGGCCTAACTTTAAACAGTAAGTATTATATCTTGAAAAAAAAAATCGGCCTTTTTTGAGTTGAAATGATCCTACCAGTTCTACCACTGTGACTTCAGCGAGGGTAATTAATATTTCTGTTGCTTTTCAGAGTCCTCATTTGAACACTGCAGTTCTCTACTTTACAAGAAGAAATTACCAAAAGTTTAATGTTCTAGGCAAACAAAAAAGGTCACACATAAATTAGTCAGCAACACAGAACTGCAGAGTCCATTCTTTAAGCAGTGCATAATGAAATCTGAGTGACAGCCACTGTTTTAAGTTTTTATTTTATGTCAGGCACTGTGCTAATCCTTATCCACATGACGTCTAATTTAATGCTCAGTCCAACAGTATGCAATGAAGGTTATCATGCTCCAAGCTTACAAATGAGGAAATGGAGGCTTCAAGAAATTCTGTCCCGTGTCAAACTTCCCATAGCTCAGTTGGGTTTCAAACTCAGGCCTTCCTGACTCATAGGCGTTTTATCCCTGCACTACCTAGGCTGCTTCCTATTACACCATAAATATTTAGAACTCTTGCAACCTTGCTAAGGCAATCAGAACCATAATTAAGTAATGTTTTCTCAAATTTGGTATCTTGGCATCTTGGCTAAACAGTATGACCACAATCAAACCATCATATCATCAAAGGCTAATCAAATCCAAGTCATGAGATGTTCGTATCTGTCATTTAAGATAACAATGGAACCCTTATGATACTTGACTGGTTTTACTACACTGTGGTATTTACCATGCCTTGTCATGAAGTCATACCTACAAAGTTTGAAAATGTTTAAACAATGGATTCATAAAATATAGCAAAAATATAAAAATTCAAAGATTAATCAATGAAAAGATTGACATGCATGATGGGCACCCATTAGCAAAAGATTTTTCCCTAGCCTATGTCTGCAAAACAATATTTTGCAAACATATTTTTGGAGTCCCGCAGGCTGTTTTACCAGCCTACCTTACACTAGCTATTTTAATATAATTACCCCTATTAGAACCTGGAAATTGTTGGTCTGCTAAACTAGCAGGAAATTTCTCACTTAGAAAAGAAACAGTTCCTCTCACTGGCATCAGTTTCCAAAATAATTTGTGTAGATCTAAGTATGATACTTTCCTTTCCTTTGATAAGGAAAAAAAACAACTAATGGGCATTTGGCTTGCATTAGACAGATACCATACTAGGCATTTCCACATATGTTATCTCAAAATACGTCAGTATTAATACCATTATATTTCATAGAAGAAAAAACAGTGGGTCAAAAGTAAAGAATACATAATATTCCACTGTATATATGTACTACAATTCTTTATCCAATCACCTATCGAAGGACACTGGTTGTTTCCATGTCTTGGCCAAAATGCATAATGCTGCAAAGAACATAGAGGTACATATATCTTTATGGATAAATGTTTTCAGATTTTTTGTTAGATATGCAGACGAGGAATTGCTGGGTCAGATGAAATACTGCCATTTCTGACAACATGGATGGATCTTGAGAGTATCATGCTAAGCAAAGTTAGTCAGACAGAAAAAGTCGAGAACTGTATGACTGCACTCATATGTGGGATATAAAACTGAAAACAACAAATGAGCTCGACAAACAAACAAGCAAAAACTCAGACACAGTCGGGGTAGAAGAGGGTAAAGGGGGCCAAACACACAGTGATGGAAGGAGAACTGACTCTGGGTGGTGAAGACACAATGCAATATATAGATGATGTATTATAGAAATGCACACTTGAAACCTGTATAATTTTATTAACCAATGTCATCCCAAAAAATTTCATAAAAAATAAAAAGTAAAGGATGCCAAGGGGTATTTGGAGGTGTGAATGGAGAGTCCTGCTATCTGCTATCGAATATAGGGTTTCCTTTTGGGTGACAAAAATGTTCTGGAATTAAATAGTAGTGATGGTTGCACAACCTTGTGAAAAACAAAAATAAAAACAAATACTGCGTATGAAGTTTAAATGCTGAGTTTTATGGTATATAAATAATATCTTGATTAAAAATAATTACATGGTCATAGTAAATGTTAATATTTGGATAATCTGGGTGAAGTGTATATGGGAATTCATTATACTATTTTTCCAACTTTTCTGAAAGCCTGAAATTATTTCAAAATAAAGTTTTCTTAAAATGGCACAATAATATAAATACAGTTAACACTACTGAACTGTACACTTAAAAACAGTATAGAGGGTAAATTTTATATTACGCGTTTTTTACAACACTTATAAACAGGTAAAGGAATTTGCACAAGATTCTACCTTAGTAAGTGGTGGTATCAGTATATTGAAAAGCAGGTCTTTTCATTTCCAAAGCCAATACTGTTACAAGACCAAAGAAAGGGGCCAGTTTATGATTCTGTTTTTCCTACGACTGTATTGAGATGTTACTTATGGCCACTCTTAAGCTGTACACTAATACACACACATAATGAAAACTCCTTTGCCAACCCAATGGATTTTATTAAACAGTTTTGAGCTACTTTAAGGCTCCCATATGACTACGAATGTGTTTGGAAGAAGAGAAGGCTTGGATACTGTGGTGTCCATCAAACAGTGATTCCCGATTGAATATTATTCAGAACCAGGGGCCTTATGTCAGACTTTCTCTTCCCAGTTGAAATTTAAGAACTGATACTGACATGAGAAAGCAATATGTATGTGAAAATACTTGTTTTTATCAAATTCTGCTTTTATTTACTCTAAAGGTTTTTTGTTGTTGATTTAAAAATCTTTTACTAGAGTAGTGGTTTCTCACAAAGCTAATTATGTCTTTAATTACAAAAAAATTGAAGACATGATTTTCAACACATTAATAATGTGCTAACTTGCCAAACATTGACACACAATATGCTGAGTATTTGTGTAAGGTATATCTGAGTTTGACTTGGGGGCTCACGACTGAGTATTTTTAATACGCCAAGTGTGTAACATATCCATATACCTTTAGAAATCACATTTACTCAAGAATGTTAAGAAGTGGAATTTAAGGTTCCCTTTGTTAGGTTGTAATCAAGTATGAATTTGGAAAAACAAACAGGAATAGTTCTTAAAAAAAAAAAAGACGTCAGTTGGGAATTCTGAGTTCCATGTGGGAGTCATCTTTACCAATATTTTCATTTTTTATATTAATAACTATCCAGTGATTCCCAGAAGAGGTGTTGATATTTTGGGCAGAACTAGTCATCACTGTAGGTCAATCCTTCTGTAGTCGTGACACTGAGGTATCCTTGGCCCACTCCATAGCAGGAGGACCCAAATCTAGTCATTTGTGACAAACAAAAACATCTCCCAAGAGTTCCAAGCGCCCTGTGGAGGTGGCAGCTCCCCCAGGTTCAGAATGCAGACAAGCCTTAACATCTTCCACCTCTTGGTATTTCAGTCAACTGATGAGCGGGAAGGTGGCGTTCCTATCAGGCTGGAGGCCAACCCTCTCATGCGCTGCCAGGATGCCCCACATTTTGAAATAACCCTTTCTCTTATGTGGCCTATCAGCTGCAAATTCAGATTTCCATCATCACTTATTCTTAAAACCAAACACACCTGCATTAATGTGATTGACACCACAAAAACTCTAAGAGAAATGAACATTTTAAAATGGAAAGATACTTTCATTATTTAGCACATGCTTTTTACAGTCACAGCCTTTAAAAGTTAGATGGCTTAGGCCATCAAACTTTTTAATGTAACAGGTCTGGATATACTGATTAGAAAGAAACCACTGGGAGTTCAATTTTCAAAACAGAAAAATTATACCAAGAATCCGAATCCCACGTTTCAGAATACAAAACATTCAAGTTCAATGCCTCTGAATACTTGTTAGCATATGACAGAAACAATGCAGAATTTATTAAAATCAAACAAACAAAAAACTAATTTAGTGTAAAATAAAGAAAATAGAATTAAGTTTGAAATGCAATACTGAAGAGTTTTATTTTTAACTATAATGAAACAATGAAAGGAAAGAAACTTCAAAGCAAGGGATGCTTTAACTTAATAAGAGAAAATCCAGCATCTTCAGAGTTAAATTTTAAACAATTAGCAATAACAGAATTGCACAATCTTTTCACTATTTCTTTAAGCAAAGCCCAAAAGACCTGCTTATTAATAAGAAAAGTCATTGCATTTCTTGCTTAAAAATATTAATTGCCACCAATTCTTTGGTATATTCTTTCCCAAGTTCTGACTAGAATCCTCTAAGTCTACAGAACTAGCTCACCCTGGAACACAGCACAGCGCTAAATACCACAATCTATCAGCAGCATTAACTGCTCCCAGTTCTAATACTTTAATTGCGACAAGACTGCGGCTCAGAGACTGAAGACGGGTAACGTCCTCTTTCAGCAGGCATGGACAAGGAGCACATATTTTCCTACATGCTGGTGCATATAAGAAAGTGTTCGCTGCCCTCGTCACAAGCGTGTCCAAGACAGGGTGTGTAAGTCAGCCTGTGACTACTCTGCTCAATACATTCTCATAGAGCAAGCCCCAAATTGTTTGAGACCAATCCAGGAAGATTAAGTGACCAAAGCAAACAGCAGGTTGGCCACAAGCTACAATCTTTTGACAAACTTTGGTCACAAGAAATCCTATAACATTTTCCTATCACGACACTAGACCACCTATTTCCAATTCATAGATGAACTATCTCAATCAAATCTGCAAAGTGAGTCAGTATTCCTGTATAGTTACTGGTAAAGACAGATGGGCTTTTATGACGGCCTGAAATTTTTCTTCCCTGCAAGTACACTATTTCTGCAAAACACAAGTGGATGATGTACTTAAAACAGTACTATCAGTTTACAATGTCAAGTTGCTGCATAGTAGAAAACGTGATTTCTACAGCAGGTCCTCAAGATAAAGCTAACTGTTAAATGGTAAGCTGCGGTAGGTCTACTTTCCAATTACTAGAAGTAAGCATACAAGAGATATAATTAGTTATGACACCAGGACAGGCGTACATGTTTCAACACACACACAACTCAGAACAAAGTTTTTGGCATTATATGACAGAGGACTGAAACCAAAGACTCAAAGAAAGGTTATGCAGTGTGTGTGTGTGTGTGTGTGTGTATGTGTGTGTGTTTTTATTTAAAAATTTGCCACATCAAATTATTTAAGTTATAAGCATATTTTGATTTGTTTAAACACCTCTTTAAAGATTTCTCAGGGGGAAAAAAAACCCAACCTGTGGCTTTCATTGAGCCTACATTACAAATTAAGGAAGTTGACTTTATAAAATTCATTTGTAAAAAAGAATCACCTTCCAAAGAAGGCTGCATATTGACCAAATACATTTAGAAAAGTCTCAACCAGGGATAAAACACTGAAATCTAAAATTAGAATATAGAATGCAGTATAATTTAACTTTGACCATTAAAAGTTTATTCAATATATATCGTCAAGATACCCCAAGACCACAATTTTTGAGCAAAGCTTTAAAACTTAAAACTTGAAACTATTAAATAAACCCATTACTAAATTATAATCCACTTAGGATCATTTGTTCCTTGTTAAAGAAAAAAAAAAGATAATAATTATATATCTGAGAATCTACAGAGTGATATGTGTAGTAGATATATAAACAGTTGATTAGAATAAAGTGTGATAAGCTCAAATGAGGGGCAAATTCAAGAAACTGAAGCAACATTACACATATACATAAAAAAACTAAAATTCCATAGCTCTTAATGTCCTTAATCTCAAAGTATTGCAACAAGAAATATTCCAAAGCATCCCTTTTCTAAGGAAGGGTCTCAGTTTAGGCACAGTCAAAGTTTATTCAAACAAAACCTATAATGCAGTAGGTTATGAAGCACAACAAAACTCAATCTCTTATTATGATATTCTGAGAAATCCCCATACTAATAAATGGTGCCTCTTCCTAAGTCTCTTATCAAATATGAATGTCTGTTTCTGAGAAAATTAAACCCCCAAACAGATTTTAAATAGAAAGGTCCAAAATCTCAAGGTGAAGAGAAGACACTGAAAAACGGAGGTAGGTTTCAAGTTTGACAGCCTCCATCTTCCAAGTCGTCTACTGTCCCCAACCTGCACATGAAATTCCATGGATGAACTCAGGTGTGGTGAAGAGGAGGCATTATGAATGGGTGTTGGAAAACATAAAGCTTGTAATTAAGTGCATTCTCAAGTATAATAATCCACCCTGGAACAAGATAAAACATTGAGAACCCATCTACAGTAAAGCAGCTAGACCTTATACTCCCACAGAAGTTACAGTACATGACAATGAATTATGACAAATCCCATCTCATGAGCCAAATGGTCCATGAACACAGGACACGTGGTCCCTCCAAAGACAGTGTTAATAACACACTTAGGTTTTAGTCCAGCAGAGCCTTCCATTTATACTGTCTTCCACTTATACTTCCACTCAGGGCCTGCTAAGATTCTTCTCTACCTTCACAGAACGATGTAAGAAGCCTAGTATACTAGTCATGTATAATAAATATACTTTTGAATTTGGCTAAAAGAAAGCACCCAGCACAAGAAAAGTTGACTCTAATGTTTATTTCCAACACAGGCTAGTCTTAACTTTCTTTCAAATCAGAACGTTCTATAGTTTCAGAGAACTCTGGGGGAATGAAGAAATATTTAAAATTAACTTTTCTGGAGTCAAATGTATTTCATTGCTTTTTACTTCTTGAATTCTCATTCCTGAAAAAATATCTACAAATTTTCTAGATAGGGTGTGGGTGTGACTTCACAAAAGAGACTGATTTTCAAAATTGCTTTTAATATTTTTAACAATAAAATCATGCCAAGATCTACAGGTTCCATGCAAAATTAGCCTTTGAGGTTGTGGAGAAGAGGTTGAAGATGAACTAGAAGGAAGTTCAACACAAGAAGGCACTAACTAATGCTATTCTTAACTGATAACCAAGAATGATTCATTAAAAAACAGATTTATAAGTACCACCTCAAACCACAATTTTCAGGAATTCAAAAAAAAATTAAAAAAATTTTGTTTGGGGGGCACATATTGGGGAACAGTGTGTTTTTCCAGGACCCAGCAGCTCCAAGTCAAGTCATTGTTTTCAATCTAATTGGGGATGGCGCAGCTCACTGGCCCATGTGGGGATCGAACCAGCGACCTGGGTGTTATGAGCACTGTGCTCTAACAACCTGAGCCAACCAGCCACCCAAAAACAAATCTTAAAGCACACACACACAAAATCATATTCCCCTTTAGCTTCTACTTTTCCTTTGACTTTTGTCAATTATCAGTACGGATAAGACTGCATGGTTGATATGCACAACTCTGTACTTCACTAGCTTTCTCATTTCTAATGTCCCTAGTACTTACTTATGCCCAACATACAGATCTGCTGAATTAAGTAAGAGAAGTATACAATATAGGCCATGTGACAACCCCTCTAATGTCTAGCCAAAGAGCCTTATATAAAACTATTTGGTATCATGCAATCTTACATCATGGTTAAAATTTTTCTTCATATCCTTTGCCTTCAGAAGCCTCCTCCGGCCAGGACTTACAGTACTTTTAATGAGATTCCACAAGATTTACCCTGACGTAAAACTTAGCAGGTACTTGCCACCACATGAAGCCAAGTAATGTAAGACTACAAAATATTGACACAATTTGGTGGGTGGAAAGATGTTTAAAGCATGTATGTATGTATGAATCAACACATGCATGAAATCACACACTGATTCTTATACAGCCAAATGAGTTTCCATAGATGTAAAAAAAGCCCCATTACTGGTGGGGGAAAATAATCAATATATTTCAGTTGTCACCTCTAAACACTGCACTTATTCCAATGATGCTACTTAATTCAAAAGATTTCTGGAATTCTTCATTTGTAACTATTTTCAGAGCCAATTTATACGTTATATAAGAAAAATCAATTGTGCTAATTTTTTCTTACCAAAAATGGAATTATTTGGCTTTATAACCCATCATGTTCATCAGGCTTAACTTCTGGATGATTCAAAAAATCAAAACGATGTCACAAAATTTGCTAGCACTGCAGATACTCAGAAGAATTAGACACAGGCTGTCTGAAACCGATGTCAAATGAAGAGCTCCAAAAAGATTTTAAGTTATGGCACCATCAGTGTAGGGTCTTCTAGGGTGACTACTTTACAAAGGATAATACTTATATCTGCTTATTTGTGATTTTTAAGTTTCTTTAGAATATTTATTAGTACATTAATTACTTCAATGCTTCATTCCAGTTCATGAATCCTGTCAAATATTTTATTAACAAGTTCTTCAAATGTTATAAAACTTCCTATAACTTGAAAGGTATTAAAATGAGTACCTAACTAAACTTATTTCCAAATTCTAAGTTTATAATGTATTTATTTCCCTGTGTCTTCAAAATTACATAAACTGTAATTACAAAATGGAATGTAAAAAACTTACAATGGTGAATTGGATGGTATGTGAATTATGTCTCAATAAAGCTGTTTCAAAAAACTGAAGTTACAGAAACCCAAAGTGTCCATTAAGCTTCATTAAAAAGACTAAATTATTCAAAATGAGGGAAAATTATTAAAATATTAATCAAAAGTACAGATCACCCAAAAACAGACCAATCAGGTAGCATTTTTAGTCGTCACTGAAATAGTTCACATACCTTCATATATATGAGATATGATCAAAAACTATGGTGAATGTTTAAATTAAAAAAATATTTATTACAATAAAAAACACATTGCCATTTTCCCCCCTCAAAGTAATCCCCCTAGCTTTAAATACACTTATCTCATCATTCTTGCCACTTTCTAAAGCAGTTCTGGAAGTCCTCTTTCATGAGTGTCTAGTTGTGTTACATGGCTGCCTCGATATCCTGAATCATTTTGACTTTGGAAAGAGCCAGAAGTTGCATGGTGCCAGATCCAGTAAATAAGGTGGGTGAGGACACACTGTAATGTTTTTGACAGAAATTGCCGTACCAGAAGCAATGTATGACACAGAGCCTTTCCGTTGTGATCAAAAGATAAGGTGAATGCGGGAAGCAGTGCATCGAACCTTAGTAACAGTGCGTGACAAGTTTCAACTTGTTCAGTGCAATCAGTCGGGTGTGAGCTACGGTTGGCAGAAGGTGTGCTTTAAAGTGTGCTGTAAATCATCCTCCATCATGACAATGCTCCGTGTCACACACGGCTTCTGGTTTATGGCAATTTCTGTCAAATAAAAACATTACAGTGTGTCCTCATCCACCTTAGTCATTGGATCTGGCACTGCGTGACTTCTGGCTCTTCCCCAAAGTCAAAATGATTCAGGACATTGAGGCAGCCATGACAGCACAACTAAAGACACTCACAAAAGAGGACTTCCAGCACTGCTTCAGAAAGTGGCAAGAATGAGGGATAAGTGTGTTCGAAGCGAGGGGGGATACCTGAGGGTGATTAATGGCAATGTGTCTTTTACTGTAATATTTTTTTTTATTTAAACATTCACCATATTGTTTGATCATACCTCGTAGTTTAGCATAGGTACAAAGGGACCCATCACAGCTGCACTTTAATTGCAGTGACTTGAAAATTCCACCAAAAGTTGAATATTAAGGAATAAATATTGATAAGCACATATATGCTGAATTTCATATATAATATCTCACTTTAAAGCAAACATTAGATCTGTGAGATTTTTTTATAATGGGAAATATTTTGCATATTCTCACCATTGGTAGCATCACTTTATTACTCAAAAGCACAAAATCTGTGGAACAGCCCAACTATGGAGATACATTTTGCCTTAAACAAAGTTAGCCATCTTTGTCCCGATCATGCTCAATCCATAATCTTACTTTTTTTATTGTACAGTACATCTATGATACATGTACTATAAGGTATCTTGCACACTATAAAACACAAACATAAAAATAGACTGAGATAAATCAAATTTCTAATATATTTTCCCCACATCTTATAGGATGATTTTTCGCACACCCATTGGGGTTTATACCTCTACCCTGGAAACCACTGCGCCAATAAGCGGTTCAAAAAACGGCAATGGCTGGTGCCATAAATAATCCTCCATGGAAAAACTGAGAGCTGAGTGTTTCCCATACCAGATAGTGGACATTCAGAAATTAACAAGACAGGCAAAGGCCCCTGTTTTTATGGAGCTTGATATCCTTGTTGAGGGGGGAGGAACAAACAACAAAACTACACAGAAATGAAAAGAATAATTAAACATATTTTCAAGTAATAATAAATGCAATGAAGAAAAAGTAGGGTTAAGAGGTCAGAAATGCATACAGTATGGAGAGCAGGGAGAGGAAAGTTGTCAGGAAGTTCTCTTTGGGGTGGCATTTGAGAGAACTGAATGAAATGAGGGCGGAAGCCATCCAGAAATCTGGGACAAGATCATTCCAGGCAGAGGAAAACCACGTATGAAGGCCTGAGGTTAAGTACAAGTTTGGCATGTTCAGTGAACAGCAAGAAGGTCAGTGTAAGGAGAGCAGAATAAGCAGTGGTAGGAAACGGTATTGGCGCATTGGGCTTCTCAGAGATCTCATCTCCCACACCCTTTTCAGTCACAGCAGAAGTCTAGATTTCACTACACCTGTGAGAAGAAGTCACTGGAAGGTTTTGAGAGAGGAAAGCTATTTCTCTGTGTCGTCTAGGTGTAGTGGGCAGGAGAGAGGCAAGAATGGCAGCACCAGTGAGGCCAGTGAGGAAGTACCGCATTATTCCAGGTAAAGAGTGATGGTGCTTTGGACCACGGTGATGGCAGCAGAGGTAGCAAATGGGTGGTAATCCAGAGGCAGATCTAATAGGACTTGCCCAGAAGATGAGGCGCACAAAGAGAAGGAGACCCTGAAAGATCCTAGAAAAAAATGTGGTGAACCTGGGTGTTGGGAAGCACATAAAAACAAGTTTCATGCCACCCATTTTAACGGGTCCTTTGTTTTTCAAAGTATTTTTCTAACTAGATTTTTATCAGTGTTCAACATTTCCTGTGCAATCTCTCCATTCTCTCCATCATCACCCCACTTTATTTTTAGTTCTGACACCTTTCCAACTTAAAATTTGGAATGCATTAAACCCTGTGGGTTTCAATAATAAAATTCTCACATTACACAATTGTACCCCGACTACTCTGAAATGTACAGACTATACACTGAAAATATGGATATAAGGATAAAAGTTAGAACGGACCTACAGAAAGAAACCACAACAATCAGTGGCTCCTGTTTCCACCAGCAGCTGTCGCTTGGGAGTCCACTGCATATTCAGTGCCTCATCTTTCTACCTTCTCTTCCCTTAACAATTTTTCTCTCCAGTCAGAATCTAATTGATATTAAAGTGTTTTAAAAGAAACGACTCAAGTAAAAATAAATAAAACGAATTGGGAAGTTGCTGAAATCAAAGAATGTGAACTTAAAGGTATAGATTTAACTTTCTGGTCCGTTTTGGAACCTATAAAATTATGCAATATAAAAAGAGATGTTGCACATCACATGATGTAAAACATTATTAACAATCTTTAAAATCTAATCTTCACTCTAATTGTATAATGGAAAAGAAAAGACCAATGTAATTGGTGAACTTTTCTATCACACAGAAAATAGATTCAGAGATTAAACACAGACACACTCACACACATACAAAACACCCCTACTGACTTCTAGATTACAGTTTATTACACCTATATATAAAGCCAATCTCAGACCAAAATATTTTTCTACAAGGTATTTAACAATAGAAACTTTCTCTACTGGATATTTAACTGGTCTCAAAGCCATTTTTATTAAAAAACAAGCAAACAAAAAACCGTGTATTTTCCTCCAGAAAACTGTGGTCTTATTCTATGGCCTCTCCCATTCTTGCCAGCCATGCACAAAATACATGACATGTAAGGTAGTGGCATGAGGTATTTCCCAAGAAATTTAAAATGAATCAAATGAGACTGCCATCTGCATTAGATCCATACAAAAACCAATCAAATGCAAAGTCACCTTAACAAGTAGCTCCCAGGACAGTTGACTAATATTTGCTTGAGAATATTGACATATCTAGAGCAAAAAGGACCTGTCAATCAGAAAGGGGAATGGGAAGCAGAAAAAAACAAGAGAGGTATATTTTGTCAGTGCTCTCCCAAACACAGTCCAGGAGATCTGAGGTTCAAAGTGTGCATTGTAAATAATATAGGCCACTGGAAAAGTCCTCCATGCTAAGGGTGAGGAGACGCTTCCACCTTCTACCTCCATCACTAATATTCTCTGCTCAACTCCCCAAATCATAAAGCAATGAGAAACATTTAGATTATAATTTGACTCCCTACTTAAATTTGCCCACAAAGAAGAAAATGTGCTAAGCATGCCAACACAAGTCTCTGAGTATTCCACCTAACACGGTCTGCAGATATATAAATGTTCTCACACAATGCATGTGTGTGTGTATTCTCCACCCCTCTGCCAGTGAACAAACTCAGTGAGCTCTATGAAGGACAAAATTAGATTTCTAAGCAAATGGAGACTGGAGGCAGACCCTGGCCTACAGTTATTCTTTTTAGGATAATTTCCACCTGCCAATGAATTTTGTGCTACTTCATGTTAGGGTTATAGCTTCTACTTCATCTGTAATACCTACAACACCTAACAGAGTGTCATGTGTATCACAGAAACACAAATGCCTGTTGTTATATTCTAAAATAATTGAAAGTTGGGTGATAATTTGGAAAATGAAGACAACTGGAACGCCCATGCCTATGCCAAATATACAGCTTGAACATTAAACCTGAAAAAGTTTTAAAGCATCTTTTTTATTTTTACCAAATCAGTACACTATTGTCTAATGTTGTTTCATGCAAATTTACAGCAACTTATTCTATATATAGTAAGTACATATTTACTTGTTGACTATTAACAAATTTATCACTCTGGCATATCTCTTATTTCATAAGTACAATTTCACATTAGTAAAACATTCAGTAATACACTCAGTATTCATTCATGCCATCCATACATATACCTAAAACAAACTAAAGAAACAACCTACCAGGTATTATTTACTACAGTATGAAAATATAACATTAGTGTTAAACCATGTCCTCCCGCCCAAAAATAAAATTTCAGTAAATCGTACTATTCTGTCTTCTCCTTTATCCACAAGGAAGTAGTGAACTATCAGTTTTTCATGGATACTTCTACACACACACACCGTTTCCTTAGCTCTAATTATTATTGTAGTCTGTACACAGAAATGTCATATCAATCACTGGTTGCTGTTCAGGGACATAGTGAAGCTGCAAAGACCAATGAACAAACATTAAGTCCTTTATGTGAAAATATTTACCTGATAGACACTGATAGGGTGAAAAATAAGTCTCAACCCCTGTCAGAATGTCTAGGTTTAAAAACATTTATTTACTTTTTAATATCATTTAAAGTAAATGTACTGAGGCAAAATTGATGTTTGAGTCTGTCAAAAACCAATTCAAACAAATAAAATATTTTGTTCCCAGTCACCATTTTGAATGAGAACAAAATCTGAACTAACACAATGTACTTCCAGCAGCATACCTGTTAGGTACGTATATGTTGATAGAATAAACTTCCCTAATCCACTAGATAGTGGATGTGTATTACAGGAAGATTAGACACCACAGGCCAGAGAACTGAGTGAACTTGCTTTGTACCGCTGTATTGTTCCAGTTAATTACCTTCTTTGTGTCCTCAAACCATGAAAGATATCAAGAACAGCTCACACGATTTTGTCATTCCATATACATGTGCACATGTCAAAACATGTTAAAAAGAACGGAAGAGTATAATTAATTTTTTGTTCAACATTAACAAAATGTGCCATTGACATTATAGAATTTATATATAATAAAAAATCAAGTGTCTGGTAAATATAAAATTTTCTACCATACCAATTTTTTATAGATGATTTTAAATCCTTCACAGAGTTTTCACCAGGAAAAAAGTAAATCCTCAAAATATGTCATGAGATGCAATTTAAAACTGGTGAATTACTATTTAAATATGTAAATACTGATGTGAGGAGAAAAAAGACACACTCTCCACTTATATATTTGATCAGTCAGTCATCTAAGTGATAGTTGATACTGAATGAAGTACAAAACTTTTGTCCAAAACACCTGGCAAATGGTAAAAAATAGACAATGAAGTTAAGCAAGAATGGTCCACCAGAATACTAGAAAAGCAATAACTTGGATAGAAATAAATATAGGTCTTTATTAGCATGAATAAAGAGAAATTAGAACTCTAAAATAACAATTTTTTTTTTTTTTTAAATTCAACAATAATACAACATGGCTACTTCCAAATTAGATTACCTTTCATTACCATGCTCTCAAGTTTCTCATTCAACAATGAAGTATTTTAATTACAAAATTTGCCAGGTAAACTTTAAAACAAGTTCATGTTTCCAAATGTGCCATGCCAGATTTGAACATGGTATTTATTTAAAACTTAAGTGGACCAGTTAGTTTGGGTTTTAGTTTTAATCACTGTTGGTGTTTTTCTAGTCACGATGAAATGTCTAGGAAGACAAATTTTCTCAATCATGATTTTTTTTCTTCCTTTCCTTTTGACGTATTTATAAAACCAAAAACAATTATTTCTAGGTACTTAATTCTATCCTTCAGGGCATGAAGTATCTTTGCTATCGTACAGAACACCTAGAATGCTTTTAAATGCAATGATAATTAAGAAACATCAAAGTAAAACCAGGGTGTTTCACAGGGAACTAAAAGCCATCATCTTTTGGCTACTGAATGACATATTTCTTGTTCCCTGGAGTACTACCAAGACTTTTTTTTTAACACAAACAATAGATGTATTTTCTTAATGTAGCCTTTACTCTTCTCAGGGTAATGTTTTTTTCTTTTTTAAAGAAAACTGCTAAGGGTAACAACAGTAACAAAAGAACAGACAAATAGGATTACTTAAAAACTTCTGTTCAGCAAAGGAAGTAATCAACAGTGTGGAAAAGTAACCTACTGAATGGGAGAAAATATTTGCAAAATGTATTTCTGATAAGGGGTTAATATCCAGAATATATAAAAATACAACTCAACAACAAAAAGCCAATACTCTGATTTAAAAAAAATAGCAAAAATCGTGAATAGACATTTCTCCAAAGAATATATACAAATGGCCAACAAGAGCATTAAATGATTTTCAACATCACGAATCACCAGGGAAATACAAATCAAAACCACAGTGAGATATCACCTCAGATGCATTAGACAGGCCACTATATATATTATATATATATATTTTAAAAAAAAGACAAAATAAGAGTTGGCAAGGATGTGGAAAAATTGGAACCCTTGTGCACTGTTGGTGGAAATGTGAAATAGGGAAACAGCAATGGGAAACAGTATAGAGGTTTCTCAAAAAATTAAAAATAGAATTACTATATGATCCAACAACCCCATTTCTGGATATATACCCCAAAAATTGAAAGCAGAATCTTGCAGAGCTATTTATTTGCACACCCAGGTTCACTGCAGAATTACTCACAATAGCCAAGAGGGAGACTCAAACTAAATGTCCGTTTACAGATGAATGAGTAAAGAACATGTGGTGTGTACATACAATGAAATACTATTAAGTCTTCAAAAAGAAGGAAATCCTGTCACCTGCTACAACGTGGATAAAACTCGAGGACAATATGCGAAATGAGATAAGCTATTTACAGAAGGGTAAGCACTGCATGATTCCACTTGTATTAACTATTTAAAGTAAACTCTTAGAAAGTAGAATGGTGGTTGCCAGGGGCTGTGGAAGGAGAAAAAGGGGAGTTGTCCAATAGGTAGAAAGTTTCAATTTTGCAAGATGAAAAAGTTCTAGAGATCTGTTGCACAACAAGATGCAGTTAATGCTACTGCACTGTACACTTAAAAATGGTTAAGTTGTTCAGTTTTATATTATGCACTTTCCACCACAATAACATTTTTTTTAGTAATCAAGACAGTGTGGTGCTTGCATGAGGAAAGATATACAGGCCAAGGGAACAAATGAAGAATCCAGAAATAAACCCTTACATCCATGGGCAAATGATTTTTCCACAAAGGTGCCATGCTAATTCAATGGGGAAAGAATTGTTTTTCAACAAATGGTGCTGGGAACAACCAGATAACCACAACCAAAAGCAGGAAGTTGTACTCCTACTTCGTATTATGCACAGAAATTAACCTGAAGGGACCAAAGACTTCAATGTAAGAACTCCAACTATAAGACTCTTAGAAGAAAACGCAGGGGCTACTCTTCATGACCTTGGGTTAGACAGCGGTTTCTTAGCACACCAAAAGCACACACACAAAAATAAATAAATAAATTGGACTTTATCAAAATTTAAAGCTTCTAATGCTTCATAGGACACTATCAAAAAAGTAAAAAGACCAAGCCACAGAATGGAAGAAAAAAGTTGAAAATCTTGCATCAAATAAACGACTTGTGTCCAGAATATATAAAGAGCTCTTACAACTCAAGAATGAAAAAACAAATAACCTAAATGAGAAATGGGTGAAAGATTTCACAGACCTATCTCTGTTAAGAGAAGACATACAAATGGCCAATAAGCACATGAAAAGATGCTTAACCTCATCAGCCATCAGGGAAACGCAAAGCAAAACCACTTCACACCCACTAGGGTGCTTAAAATTAAAAGAGAGACAATAATAAGTTTGAGGAGGATGTAGAGACATTAGAAAACTCACACATTGTTGGTGGGAATGTAAAATGGTGCAGCTGCTCTGGAAAATGATTTGGCACTTCCTCAAAAGTTTGAAGATAGAGTTGCCCTATGACTGGGCAATTGCACTCCTGGGTATATACCCAAAAGAAATGAGAACAAAACACTTGTACACAAATGTTCACAGCAGCAGTATTCATTATTCATAATAACCAGAAGGAAGAAACAACCCAAATGTCCACCACTGGACAAATGGATAAAGAAAAGTTGCTATATCCATACAATAGAATTTTATTGTGTATTTCAAATGGGTGAATTATATGGTATGTGAATTATATCTCAATACAGCTATTAAATTAGTAAACTGCTATGACTGTATAGTCTTATCACATATGGGTAAAATATAAAAGGTTCCAACTGGAAATAAACTTAGAAATTACCAAACTCATTTGTTTTACAAATGATGAAATTTATAAAATTTCATGAAAGCCTAGGTGGAACAGAATGAGGTGTCTTGAAACCTAGTCCCAGGGCTGTTCTCACTCTGGGATGGATAATGGTGCAAGAGCCTTTCAAGGCGTGGTCAGCCAGGGTCTTGGAGATGCGGATTAGATGAAGAAGAGATGCAGGATTCCTATAGAGAGTAGCTCCTGCCGTGTATCCCTTTCTCTTTCATTACTGCATAGTTCTGGCCTATTTTCTAGGGTTTTTATTTGGGGGAGGGAGGGAGCTACAATTATAGCTCACAAGTCCCTTTCTTCTTCTACTTCACCTAACACAAACCATAATGAATGGAAACAGGACTATTAGAAGGGGGAATGGTAACATACCCTTGCCTTGTCTGTGGGAAGGCCACCAGGTCACTTGAAATGAACAAGGCAGATTCATCTTAAAATAATGCACACAGAGCTTCCACCCAATGCTCAAGAGACTAGAACATGGCCCTAGGCTGGCTGGGCATGTAGCTGTCAAATACTGAATATATGTTTGTCTGGAAGGGAGCATCCCACCTGAGGGAAGGAGTGCGAAAAACGGCTCATTTCTCTTCCCGGAAACAAGGACAACTAAGCCCATTAATATATTCACAAGACACCATAAAAAGCTTACCAGGGAAAGCATCAAATACAACTATTAAAAAGTTTGCCTTAGCTAAAAAAAGTAAGGCCAAGTAAAAATTAGAAATAATTTTATAGGGATTTGGTAATACATCATTAATATATTTGCAAAGTTATTAGACAGCTCCAAAAGAGTTTGGAAAACTGACAAAAATTACTTAAATTAGAAAGACAAAAACATTTTATTCACTCTTGGTAATGAAGATTTTCCTAGCTAAAATAAAATAAATGAACTTCTCTGTAAAAAGAGATAATCTACCATTTTCTATTCAAATGTTTTAAGAATTTTTAAAAAGCAATTCTACGAATCTCCTAAGATGTTGAAGTAATATTTTCCAATCCAAAAGCTGTAAATATTTGTCTTTATTATAATTTGAAAATGATCCAATGGTCATCTTTTTTTTCCTTTACATTGAGGTAATAAGGCAAAGGCACTTCTAAAGAATCAGATCACAGCACTAGACTGTGCTAGAGGGAAATCAGAAGGGGGAAATAATAGCATAGGAACGTTAATAAGCTACATTCTTCTTACACAGATTAAAAAATATACATATGACATCTACAAAATATCTCAATTCTAGATGTGTAAGAATTAAGATAAATTGCTAATCGATCCATTCATATACAGGATTCAGTCAGCATAAAAGATAGTTATAATACGCTAAATAGTCACCAGAAATAACACTTTTCTCCTCTGAAAGTTTAAAAATGAAAATAAGACTTTTCAATGCTGTCAAGCGTATTCAATTTTCCCCTCAAATGAAGTTTAGATGAAAACAATGTGACTGACAAGCTCTGCATAGGCAAATCTTGGCAGCCCTCAACTCTGTCTATCTCCTTGGCCTGTTAAGCAAAATTCCTTCACAAACTGTGGGTCTTTGCAATAACTCCTACAAAGCTCATTACTGCCAGCGCAGGCCTATCCCCCATGTTGTGCATTTATCCCTGCGATGCATATCAACATGTGGCACATGTCCTTGACATGCACAGAAGAGCTGCACCCCGGGACAGCAGCATGCACGACAATAGTGTCGACTCTCACTTCTTTATGGTTGCTGGGATGTAACCGAGAAATCTAATAACTGTGACAGTGGGGCCTTTCGGTTTTTCCTTGCCTTTCTAGACAGTGAAGCTGCACAGACACTAATGAAAGGTTAAATGAATAGGAATAGTTGACAAGAGGTACAATAAAGAAGGAGCTTGGTAATCCACAGACACTGAGCAGAGATCCTTGGCTCAAGCAGAGAAAGGACAGCACATCGTCGAGTCACAATATTTAAAACAGCTTGCTATACACAGAGGCTTTTGTGTCTGGGTACACGTCTGGCTTTGGACTAAAAAAAAAAAAAAGGAAAAAAAAGATACTGAAAAGGAATTTCAGCATGGGGCACTTTGGCAAATGTAAGGTCATAATAAGAGAAAAATGTTTTGTGTGGATTCTTACATCTTTGTACTAAGCGCAAAAAAGCAGGGGCTATGAACTCATGAACCACAAGTTCCAAGACAATACTGTACATTTTGATAACTATTAAATACTGTATCTAGAGGCTTGGTTTGATGTAAATCCCACTGGTAAGATATACAGGCAGGGACTCATTTAGCAATTCCACATTCTGCCTTCTTTGTGGAAGAATTCCTGATACTCATCTTAGAGTTTTACAGTCAAGTTCTTGTCTTTAGTGAACGTGATTTGTTACAAATTTCACCAAAACACTCAAGCCATCTTCCTTCCACTCATTGCAAAACTTCCCAGCAGTTTACAGTAAGGAAAGTGAATTTATCATGCTAGCTATGTGTGACGTTCAAGGCAAACTTTTTGTAATTTCAAGTGACTGCTAAAGTGAAATGTCCTCAATAAGAATTCTTAATTATTGAATTTGTTTTTTTAAGTGCCCTTCTCAACTACATCTTAACTAAAGGTTATATTCCTTGAGGAACTGACTTTAAATTATAGTGGCAAGACTTTTTCAATCACCAAGAAAAAAAAAAAAAGCTCCGGAATGTCAAAGGCAAAAAGGAAAAAATTGACATTGTTAGGTACAGATTTTTTTTAAAGAAAAAGTTATGACTCTGCTATGGAAAAAATCTTTAAAAATGATGTATCTGTAAAATCATTCCTATGCATATGCATGAGTTAGAATATAGGTTCACAATAAATGGTAAAAGTGTACTAAGAACATGTTTTAAAACAAGGGAGCCTCTTTGAACAGCCAAATTAAATTATAGCTGAACAACTCTTGAGTGTACTGAGGGCTCTAATAAGCAACAAATAAAGACTTTTATTGGCTAGCAATATAACGAGAGCTACTGTGCAAGAGATGAAAAAAAGATGAATTTGGGTAGTTTATCTCACTGGATTATATTATTTACTTAAATGGCAAATAAGTTTGTCCAAAGTAATGCTACTAAAACTAGTATATAAATATTAAAGAATAATTATGATCAAAGACTCTTTAAGGTAAATATATCACAAATTTTAGTGGGAAGTCTGATAAATGTGAAATTTAAGAACAAATACTGAATTTAATACCACTTAAGTTCTATTTCTTTAAATTTAACATATTTATGGATTCCTAATATATCAACGTTATAAATAGTTTACTATTTATGCTTATAACATGAAACACTCATTTTAAAAGAGTTTTCCCTCCAGAGTACAGCAGTTGTATGTAGAACTACTTCAAAACCATTATTTACAGAAAGGAGGTTGTCCTTAGTGAACTGAAAAAGGTATCGCCCCCACCTCAGTGACTTGGTAAGAAGTTACTTTTAATAAAGCTCTGAAGATTGGCCTCCTAACAAGAGAACTCCTTCTGTTGACAAAATGACATACAGACCTTAGCAAACCAAATCAGATTTAAAACGTATTTCGTTGTATTTTATTTGATCTTCAAATTATCTAAAAGGTAGAACTCTAGAAATCTCAGCTGACTACTTGACTGTTCTCATGGACAGTTCTGCTGCTTGTCACAGCTTAAAAAAACAAAACACCCGCCCCCACCAAACCTACAAAAGCCCCTCAAGTCTAAACACTAAGCCAGTATTCTTTATGTACTCTTTTTCTACAACATTCTGATTGCCAGAGTGATTTTTTTTTAACCTTAAGTATATCTAATAAAATCATGAGGCTCCCTCTAGCTCTTCAGAGAGGAGTTTACTAACCAATGATCCTATGTAATTCCCATCCAGCAGGAAAGATTTGAGAAGGCTGCCTCCCCTTCCACAAGAAATGTTCTCAACTGTTTCTTGTAAGGATGTACATGGTAAATGAGACCATCTGCAGAGAAATTCAGAAAGCACTGCTCCTTATATCCACAACAGCTTAAGAATCTATTAATTGCTTCCAACCTAAGTTTTATATACAAAATTCTACAGTGAAACTTTAACCTGTTTAAACTACATATACATTCCCAACTTAGATTTACCCATCTTGCTAAAATTAATTTAATCTCAAAAAGCAAGTAACAAAATACATTAACTAACATCTACAGAAATTCAAACTTATCTGGTCTCAGTTCTAAAAGCCTACATCTAAATGCAGAATCTTGAAAATTAAAAACAAAAAAAGTTTATTAAGAGTGTATCTGTGGGGTGTATGTAAAACAAAAATGCTGATGGTAATTTGTAGAAAACATTTTCACCTACCATAATATTTATATGCAGCACTGGTAATGACTTTTTTATTGTTTCATCTTTTCTGCTACTCAGTATTGGATACTTCGGGATTGTAGTTATTTAAAAGACTATAAATAACATTAGTTGAAGTATGCCATTGATATTTAGTCTATCTTACAATAGCCGTAAAAGCCACATAGTCGACTGGCAAATCATTTCAAACAAGTGAATATGAAAACTCCTATACTCACTCATACTCACTAAGACCATTTTCCAAATACTTAAGGAATATTTCAAGTCGTGTGGAACATTAACACTAAAATTAAAAATAAAGGGAACCACTAACTTCAAGTCATCATCTACTTTGGATTCCCTTAATATAAGAAATATTCTCAGGAACAACAATAAAAAGAATAGGTCCCTCTACCACCACCCCCAACCCCCCGCCCCTTTTTGAGCCAGTGTCCAATTTCTTCTTTTCTGAACAGCTGTATTATCCAACTTAAGTTGCTCTGCTAATTTCAGTCCCACAAGGACTAACTTGGAAGGCAAAAAAATACAAGAAAAGATCAATTTGCTGGGAAAGATCAAATGAGAAAACTGTGGGGACAGCACCAGGTCAGCGTGTGGAGAACTAAGCAGACCTGTTCTTCATTAACTGTGGCTCTCTGGGGATGTCACACACTACCTGTCCATGGGCTTTATTGAACCGCCTAACCCGCCTCTCTGTTCCATTCTTCTGGGCCCAAGTGAATCATATCCTGCTGCTGACAAGTTAGCAGGGGACTGCGGCTGCAACATGAAAGTACTTTTCTTTCTTGTCTAAATCAGGCAGATTTTTGAAAAGACGACACAGCATTGACTCGTGACATGGCAAGATGAAACGAGAGGTCTGGGCCGGTCTTGGAGCTGTGCAGATAAAAGTAATCAAATGACACTCCTGGAATGCAAATTGGCATTCTTGACTGCAGCAATTGCACAACCATGAAACATCCCTGACAGCAAGCAAGATTAGGACAAAATGTTATGTAAAGCACTGAACTCAAAAACTCTCACTTGAAAATTCAAACTGTAACACTTACATTTTAATATAGCAATAGTCAGCTCTGCTTTTGTCTGCTTCTTTTTGTAATCACATATCCCTGCCTGACAGATATCTCACATTTCAGGTAGAAGAAAATAATCAGGTATTGGGAATGTACAACTGCTATTAATATTTTCTTCATATTTATTTATTTTTTTAAATCACATGAAGTCGGTTCTTTTTCAAAGTTTTACAAGCAGACAACTCCAAACTTAATATTCTGAAGAGAGGAAAAAAAGACAGTTTCAGACTTTTCTCACAAGATACTCAAGAGTCACATTCAGGCTCACTATTACTTCCCTCAGGTGAAGATACTCTATCTAGTACTTTGGTAAGATACTCTAGTACTTTGGTAAAGTGATTAGCAATCTGGATTTTAAATATTCTGCTCTCCGGGAACAGAAAGAGTAGCTACAACTGAGAACTTCATTAAGGCTGAACACTTTAAATGAAACAGATACAAATATAATGTAAAACACAGATAACCTATGGCATTCATATGGGATTTTTTGGGTGATTCCAAAGGGTAAAGGAAGTTCGATTAATTTGTACAAGGTTTCACTACTCTTAAGTATGTCTTCAGATCGGAACACTAAATAAGAGTGCCAGAAATAAATCCCCCCACTTAAAGCATGTATGTGTGTGCACAGTCACATTTGAAACTGAAGAATACAAAGCAATAGGTGACAAATGGGCTTAGCCACTGTTCAAAGTGGTTAGTATTTAGGAATAGATGTGTAAACAAATAGTATACAGGCTAAGGAAAAGGGAAGAAAAATAATACCTACAACCGGCTTTTACAGTGTTCTTGTGTGAAATGCCGCTAGAAGAAAAACCCTTCAAGCACTAAACAGATATATTTAATATATTGTTTTGACGCCTGCACTTAAACACAGGTTCCAACCATTGCAAGTGTCCACGAAGTACATAAAAAATAATGAAATAGGCCACTTTCTGCCACTTTAATCCTGTGTACACAGGATTATTTTATGATGTCTTTTGTACATCAGTTTTACAACAGCTTGACTCTAGGGTAAATGAGAACCACCATAAATCGCACGCTGCTTTCAAAACCACTTTAATTTCTGTCAGTGTTACTGTAACCACAGTCTTGGGCACATGCTATTGTGTGTGTGTGTGTGTGTGTGTGTGTGTGTGTGTGTCTGCATTTGACAGTCGCATCTCCTACACTCCAATTGTGACTTTGATCACTGAAACAAGAGATGTCACGTTAGGGGGAAGGGAAGAGAAAAAACTGCCAACCCGCTATCTGCCTTTTTCTTACACATTACGTCTACACGCAGAACACGGTTTATCAGATTCCCAAGTGGGGGTAACAGAAACAGCACTGGGTGGGTGCAAACTACAAGGAAGGGAGTGGTCCAGCCTCATTTCTAACAAATCACTTTCCCGAAAGCGGACGGAGCGCTCATCCAGGGCGAACTGACTGCACGGTGTCTCGCTCCGGTGAAGCCGCTTCCAGTGGAGGGCTGTGCTGGCATCTCGCTCCGCAGCCTTCCCATCTCCTCCGCTACTTGCACTAAGAACTTATTTTTTCAATCCCAGTCTCCCTTCGCAGGGGATTTCATCTATTTTTTCTTTTCTTTCCGTTGTTTTTAGGTGGTTTTTTCCCCCCAATTACTCTGCCCCTTCCCGGGCCCCAAATGCCACCCTGCAGTCCATGTGTAAACATAACACATCGGCTTCTTCAGAATTGCACCTCAAAATCTCTCTCTCTCTCTAGGGTTTATTTTCCTGCTCTTCGTTTTGCACATTCTTCATAAAACCTCCAGGAGCACTTCCTACAATTTGTTCGTTTACAAAGGGGTTTCCCCAATGTCAGGGCGCGGGGTGGGCCAAGCAAAGGTGCTGGGGACGCGGTGGCCGTGTCCTCCCTCCCCGCGCGGCGCACCAGCGCGCCCCGGCGCCCACGCCCAGACGCCCGTCCCTCACTCGCGGGCAAGTTTTAAAAGTTCCCCGTTCTCCAAAACGCTTTCCTGCTGCCCCAAGCTCTTTGCAGCGCTCCATTCATCCCCCGCCTTCCCACCAACCCGTCCCCAACTCCCTGGAGCCTGGCGATCACCTTTCCCCGCCAGCCCGGAGAGGGGGCGACGTTCACGAGTCCCCCTCACACACACCTTCCCACCTGGAACTACCCTCAGAAACTTGGGCCAAGTTTACGGGGGATTTCGGGGGCATAGCAGGGGCCAGATTGGACTGGGGTTCTCCTCCCCAGCCCGCCCCCCTCAACGCCCCCCTCCACCTCTCGCCGCTGGACTTGAGGAAAACACGGCCCCCGGGCGGCCCCGGGGCTCATTTCTTACTAAGTCTAGAATAAAAAGGAAAGGAGGGTGGAAACTTCTTACCATCTCGGCATGCTGGTTGTCAAGTGCAGCCCCCGCCTCTTGGTCTCCTCTTAGCGGCCGCGCCTGGACCAGCCCCTCGGCCGCCTCTCGCTCCTTCTGTCTCGGCCTTTCTCTCCCTCCCCCTCCCGGTTTCCTCGGGCCGCCGCTCTCGCCGCCTCCGCCTCTCCCCGCCCGCCCGCGCGCGCCCTCGCCGCGGCCCCTCAGCGCTCAGGTGACTGATTTACACACGCGCCCCGGGTCGCCCTCGCTCCCCAAGTCGGAGCCTGCAGAGTTCCCCTGGCTCCTCGGGACAGAAAAAAAAAAAAAAAGAAAGAAAGAAAGGAATGGACTGTCCCGGGAGGGGGCTGCTACGGAGGGGTGGGGGGCGAGGTGACATACGACGGATTTGCCAGCCCCACAACTTTCACCTCTTTCTGAAAAATTGTCGTGACTACAATGTTGCTTCCCTTTTGCAAAATAAAAGTAGGATTAGTTTTGTTGTTGTTTGTCCTCCGATTTCTAGGGGTTTCGTGAGGAGGATGTATAGTTCTCCCTCCCCCTGCCGCCCTGTTACTTTTTTTCCCCCCGCTGCTCTTTCTGGGGATGGAAAACAACTTTGGCGCCCCCCGGGGGGTGCGGGCGTGGACGAGGAGGTGGCAGCAAGCGCCCAGCTGTCAAAAAAGGAGAGGAGAAGCGGGGAGGGGAGGCTGCAAACGCCGAGGAAAGGGCGCGAACTTTATTCCGACTACAGCAAACCGCCGCGTCGCTTTCCTTTTCGGGCACTCGCCGCTCTCCGTCCCCTTTGACCAGCTACTCCTCCTGAACCGCCGCGGCCGGGGCCGCCCCTCCTGTTTTCACCTTCTCCTTTCCTCCATCTCCGTGCCCGCCGTGGCGGTCCCCGCGCCCCTCACCCCTGTCCGCCCGGGTCCTCCGCGCGCCGCCGCTGGGGAGAAGGCGAAGGAAGCCGAGGAAAGCCCGGGGAACAGAAACTCGGGACGAGAAGGTGCTGGGCGAAAAGGCAGAAAGTTGCGCGAAGCTGGGAGAAAAAAGTTTTTGGTAGCGGCGTGTTTTATGCCAGCCCAGACGCTGGCTTGCGGCGAGGGCTTCCTTCCCCTTGACCTGGTCTGGGCCGCGGGCCTCCGGCTGGAGACGGAAGGGGACTGCCGCCTCCGCGGGCGCCCGCGGGGAAGACCAGTCACATCTGTGGGTGACACTCAGCCGACCCGATTCGCCCTGCCCCGGAGACGCGAAAACGGAGGCTGCAGGCTCCGAGCGCACATGCCTGCTGCTGAAGGACATTTCTTAAATGCAGGCAAAACACACTCCTTGGCCGCAAGAGGCGAGGGGAGGGGGAAGGGGGGCGAGTTTAATCATCTTCTTTCTAACGGACGCTTTCTGCCAAAAACATCTCCGCGTTGTGCAGATTTATCATAGCTAGAGCAAACTTTCTGCTTATCTGACATGAGACGAAGGCACAGGTTTCAAGCATACTCCCCGAGCACTTAGAAATCAGAATCCGCCAAGGAGAAGGCTAGCTTGGCAGAACAACAGGTTTGGTTACCGGTTACTACTGAAAAGAGAAAATCATCCCTTTTCTTTTCTCTCTCAGAAGGAGAGGGAGAGAAACTGCTTAATGGCACTCAGAGGTCAGAATTCAATTCCTTTGAAAATATGCAGTCCTAGAATTACGTAGTTTCATTTTCTTGGATGCACAATCTAGTCTTAAGTTTAATACAAATTTTCACAATAATTTAAAGAAAATCTCGGGAGCCATGACTGAGGAGGCTATGGCCCAAGTAGCCACAGCTGTTCTGAAAATGTGATTAGGCTTCTTATTCACGTGGATCCAGCGTTTTTAACAGAGAGGCCATCTCACCTGCAGTTCTGTGTACTGATTGGATCCAAATTCCTGACTGTTTTTAGGCCCTTTCAAAGCAGATTTCACGTCACTTCTGCATTTGTGGACTCCATCCTCTTGTTGTAGAAAGGTTGGTCTGTTAAACACTTCTACTATATTATTTGTGGTGAATCCTTAGAGTTCTAGGCACATGGTTCATCTTGAGGTTTCTGTTGGGAAACAGTTTTCTTCTCTCACTGTACTATAAATCAAAGTATAGACTAGATATCTAATGACTACCCATGTATATAAATGCATGGTATCTAAGAAGGCTCATCTTTAAGTTATTTGATTAAGGTGTGGAGCATGTTCCTTTATTCTGTAAACATCACTGTAATATCATCCTATAGTTTGTAGAAACTGATTACACAGGGGATAATGATGAACAAATGTGCTTTCTGAGCAACTGAGGATCATCACAAGAATTCTCCAGAAATGAGCCAAGTTCCAATGTGTTTTCCTGTATCATAGAGATGAGAAAAGCTAATTTCAGTCATTACCCATACAAATCCATTCACACACTTACCGCTCTGGACAAGTGACAGACCAGCAATTGCCAAACAATCACATTCACACAGTGCATTTTTGGCTGTACACCTATGCTAGCCGAAAAGCAGAAGTTATTCCACATCAAGCAACCTGTAATTTACATTTCCCTGATTGGTTCCAGATCTGTCTGTTTTTTGATGTTAGCATACAAACAATTTATGTGAGGTATGATGTGTCTTTTTGGGGTCCAGTGCATTTCTGGAGAGTCATCATTATAAAGATGGGGAATGTGTTGAGCTGAAGAGCAGCCCTTGGAGAAGGTGGAAGCAAAGCCTACCACGTAAGAGAATTCTGCAATCTTTTCTTGCCTCTAGTGTGTTTGTATGGCAATTGGAATAAAACCCTAAGTCTGTTTTTGTGTCTTGCAAGACGATAATGATTTACACCTGCCAGACTCTTTCAAATATTGTTTTTCCATTTTTCATTCCCCTCATAGACTGCACTAGAGACACACTGGCTTTCTTTCTGTTCCTCTACCTTAATGTGCTCCTTCCTACTCTTTGCCCTGTTGTTCTCTCTACCTAGAATATTCTCCCACATTTTTCAATGGTTCCTTCTTATCAGTCACATCTGAGCTCTAACTTCACTTCTGCAGACTTTAATTAAAATAGCTCTTTGCACACCACCTGAAATACCCCTCACACTTCCCACGACTTATTTTCTTCAAATCCCTTAGCAATATCCGAAATTGTCTTATTTACCTACTTATTGTTTTTCTTCAACTAAACTGTAAGAGGCAAGAACTGTCTGTATCCACTGTGTTTGCTTATATAGCCTCAGCCTATAGTGAAGTGCCAGGCACAAACTAAACTCTTAGAAATATTGTTTGAATTAAGGAAGAAATGCCGAAATCATTATACGATGTTGATGACCTTAGAGTCAGACAAGTTCACTCTGGGAATATGGAAAAAAGGAGTTCCATATCTGTCCTTTGGGGGATGGAACAAAAACTGGTGATTTACTGCACCAGAGATCCTCAAAGTGTGGTCTGGGCACACCTCGGAGTCCCCAAGATCCTTTTAGGAGAGTCATGAGGTCAAAAACATTTTTATTATAAAACAGAAATTATTTGCCTTTCTCACATTCTTTCATGAATTCTTTCATGAATGTACAACAGTTTTCCAGAGATAATGTGATGTGATATCACAACAGACTGAATGTACAAGCAGATACAACAATCCACCTATCTTGTATCAGATGTTGAAGTGATTTGCCAAAAAAAGTAAATGACATTTGTCTTATTTTTTTTGTTTTACAAAATATAGTTGTTGTTTTCTTTCATTTTGAAATGTGTATATATTCAATTCCTACTGCTGCTGTAACAAATTATCACAAGTTTAGTGGCTTAAAACAACACAAATTTATTATATATCTGGATTTCAGAAGTCCGAAATGGGTTTCAATAAGTTAAAACCAAGGTGTCTGCAGATCTGCTTTCCGTTCGGGAGACCCTACGGGAGAATTGATTCCCTCACTTTTTCCAGCTTCCAGAGGCCACCCACATTCTTTGGCTAGTGGTCGCTTCCATGTTTAAAGCCTGTAAGAGCCAGGCGTGTCTTTCGTATACAACATCACTTTGACACTGCCTCCTTCTTTCAATTATAACTATCCCTGTGATTACATTGGGCCCATCTAGATAACCCAGCATAATCTACCAATTTGAAAATCCTTAATCACATCTGCAACATATTCACAGGTTCCATGGATTAAGATGTGGGCCATTATTATTAGGGGCCATCATTCTGCCTACCACAGAATAGTAACAAATTCATTTCAAATGAATTAATAACTACTTTTAAATTTTAGAAATTAAATTTCTGATACATTAATCATCAATAAACTATTGCCCACGTAAACAAAAGCACTTTGTAATCCTCAATTTTTAAGAGGCCATGAGACTAAACAGTTTGAGAATCACTGGCCTATACAACAGCTATTTTCCTTTCTTCCATGCCACAAGTTAGACTAGATTGTACTAAACTGATTATAATAGCCGTCTTCCCTTTGCTATGATTGGTTTAAGGATTGGCACGTTACTTAGTTCTGGCCAATGAAGGATGAGCAGAGGTTACTGGGGGCAGCTTTGGGGTAAGATTATTTTACTCATTAAAACAACAACAACAAAAGACTGAAAAATAAATTGTCCCTTTTCGGCTCTAGATGTTAGTATGTGAGAATGTGGTACCTGACACAGCTGAAGCCATCTTGTAACCAGGAAGAAGCCCACACACATGGGATGACAAGGAAGATGGAAATCACCTGAGCTCTGTTATTACTGAATTAACTAACCCCATATGGCTTGGGACTGTGTGTTATGGGATATAATTAATACCCTATTATATAGGCCATTTTGAGGTTTCCTTTCTATTACTTGCAGTGTAAAATTTCCTAACTGTTACAGAGAAATAGCATGTCTGTGTCATGTTTCCATGTGGGGATTCCTTCCCATCATTCTTCATCACATTTACATGTTTTTCCAAATCCTGAGAAAAATCTGTCAAGAAATTGGTAAAATGGGAAAAGTATAATTCTGCTGTAAGAATTAAAACATAACAATCAATATAGAGACATAACTGGTTCAAACGAATGCAAGAGCAGGAAATCCTGATACAGAGTGGAAGGTTATGGGTGACATTTCAAGAAGTGGTTACCATTTAATCAGTTAGTTTTGTTTGTAGTTGTGCCCATGTTATAAGCATGTTTTCATGTCCCTGTCTGTTGCTAATGATGAGGCATTCTTGCAAATTAAGTAAATATAACTTTATTTGCATAGTATATTCTATACATATCCAATGAGTTGTGTTCCAAGAAATAACATTATTTGGAAGCCAAATAAGTTCTTATATTCACATGTGGTTTTATGTATTGTTGTTAACCTTGATAGGAGATCCTGAAAGTTATGTTATGCAAATACTGCCCAATATATTCACAATCGACTACTGATTTTTATAATTTTTTTAATGGTAGAAGTATAAAAATAAGTATAAAATGTATAAAAAAGAAGTATAAAAGAGGAAATATAAATGTTGTTTTTTAAATGGTCTGAACTTTAAAAAGTAAATCCATTTCAATTTCAAAACGAAATCAGGACAGAAGAGAGATTTTCATCATTAAAAATGAGTTTATGTGGAATAGCATATATTGCTAATGCTCAACTTGAGGATGGTCTTGGACTCACAATTAACAATTTGACCAATGCCAACAATAAATGAAAGAAATTTTTCTACAAGTGGAAGCTTAATCATGAAACAAAACTAAAGACTGTCAGATAAGGCAATTAATGTTTTCTAAGTTTTAAAATTTTGTTTTACCAAGTGGTAACCTTTATATTTTGTTTTTATTAAATTTATTGGGATGACATTGGTTAATAAAATTATGTAGGTTTCAAGCGTACAATTCTGTAATATATCATCTGTATATCACATTGTGTGTTCACCACCCAAAATCAAATCCTCTTCCGTCACCATATATTTGACCCCTTTACGTTTTTCTACCTTCCCGCTTTCCCTCTCGTAACCACTAAACTGTTGTCTGTGTCTATGAGTTTTTGTTTGTTTTGTACGTTTGTTTGTTTCAGTTTTATATCCCACATATGAATGAAATCGTATAGTTCTCAACTTTTTCTGACTTATTTCGCTTAGCACGATAATGTCAAGATCCCTTAATGTTGTGCAAATGGCAGTATTTCATCTTTTTTATGGCCAAGTAATATTCCACTGTATATATGTACCACATCTTCCTTATCCAATCATTTATGGGAGGACACTTGTACACATATGTATGTTTATGGATAAATGTTTTCAAAATTTTGGGGTAGATAACCAGAAGAGGGATTGCTGGATCATATGGTAATTCTATTCTTAATTTTTTTAGGAACCTCCATACTGTTTTCCATAGTGGCTGCACCAATTTACATTTCCACCAGCAGTGTATGAGGGTTCCTTTTTTCCCACATCCTCTCCAACACCTGTTATTACTTGTGTTGTTGATAATGGATATTCTAAAAGGTGTGAGGTGGTATCTCATTATTGTTTTGATTTGCATTTTCCTAATAGCTAATGAAGCTGAGCGTCTTTTCATATATCTGTTGCCCATTTGTCTTCTTGGGAGAAGTGTTTGTTCAGGGTCTCTGCCCATTTTTTAATGGGATAGTTTGTTTTTCTGTTGTTGAGTTGTATGAGTTTTTTAATATTTTTTTATATTTATATGAGCCCCTTATCGGAAATGTTTAAAATATCTTCTCCCATTCGGTTGGTTGCCTCTTTGTTTTGTTGATGGTTTCTTTTGCTGTGCAGAAGCTTTTTGGTTTGATATAGTCCCATTCATTTATTTTTGCTTTTACTTCCCTTGCCTTTGAGGTCAAATTCATAAAATCCTCTCCGAACCCAAGGTCTGTAAGTTTAGTACCTATGCTTTCTTCTATACATTTTAATGTTTTAGGTCTTACATTTAGGTCTTTAATCCATTTTGAGTTAATTTTTGTGTATGGTGACAAAGAGTAGTAATTTCTTTCTTTTGCATGTGGCTTTCCAATTTTCCCAGCACCATTTATTGAACAATGGTAACTTTTAAATATTAAATATTTGTGGTTTGATCTTACAGTCTTTAATGTATTTTATGTGGCATTTATGTTAGTTTCCTTCATTTTAGTGTTTTCTATTATTAAATGCCCTTATCAGGTAGAATTAATTTCACATGTTATTTAAATACATAATCTTCCCAAAAATATATTGGTTCATAATACTAATAAACCATGCATTGATTATTAAATTATTTTTTACAGAAAACCTCTAAGCCTGTCATAGATAAAGGATTCACTATTTATGATTATGGTCACTCATTACCATTTAATAATACATAAATGAAGCATTATATAAAATAGAGAACAACTTATGATTTGGAGAATTCTCAGGAATTCCAATTCTCATTCCTAAATTGAAAGAGTAGAATCTGTCACAAATTTGAAAACACTAGATCTATGTTTGTCACACCAAAGTATTTTAAAGTTGTTCTACCTTAAATTTCTTTTTAATTCTGCATTTTTAAAGTAATTATCCATAACCATTTTATGGATAAATGCAGCAATATACCCCAGTCCCATTCTCTTTGATTCTCAGATGCATTTGATATTGTTGACAACTTCTTTCCAAAACTCTCTCTCCCTTCTAGTGGTTTCTCTCACACTCTTTTATCCTGACTCCTGCCTTTCCTTCTATTCTCTTTCCTCACCTTCACACTCACTCCTCCCCCATAAACGATGTGGGAGTGGCTCAAAATGCCCAACCTCCCACTTTTTCTCCTCTCTCTTTATTATGATCTTCTTCAGTGCTTGAACCATAACAAATGCAATCTGACCTCTATATTCATTTCTGTTTTCCCCAAATTCTAGTCACTTTGTTTATATTGTCTAAATGGATCTTGCTCATTGAATGTTCAACGAATAGTTTACCTTCACCTCAAACTTAACCCAACACTGAAAGCTTCAACAACCCTTCCAAATCACTCTTCCCAACTTTCCTGTTTCTCTCTTTACTGTCCTTTCATTCACTCAAAGGCAAACCTTGTATTCATCTTTGAATCAGTTTTTCCTTGCTTTCATTTCCCAGATCAAGTCATTTACTAAATTACGTAGAAGTTCCTTCCATTTATTCTTCATGTCCATCTATTCCCACGTTGTTCATCTGATCACCATTCTTTCAAGTTAACTATTGCAACAATTTTTCATTTATATTCCTCATGACCACCTTCCACTCTCATGCTAATCCATTTGCTGTCAGATTTTAGCTTATTTAACTCTATTTTTTTCTATGTTCCTCTCCTGCATAAGTGGCTAAATAAATAAATCTTTCATCTTGCCCTGTTTTCTATCATGTTAAGCCAAATTGTAATGTTTGCTTTTCAAAGCTAACTTTTATTCAACTCTCATACCTGGTACAGTGCCTGCTACCTATTAGTTGCTCAATAAATTTGTGTTGAACGAATGAATGACTGGCCATATGTATATATATATATATATATATATATATATATATATATATATTTATAAAACGTTTGTCCGTACAGGAGCCTGCTTGCTGCTCTAGTCAGATAGGCTTCCCCACAGACATGCATGATAATTTCCGTATTTTTCTCTTAACTTTCTAACTAGATGTACTCCTTCCTCTTTACTCATATTTGTGTCAGTTTACTTCCACCAATGTCCAAAAGTCATTTGAAACTGTTTAGAAAAAGAGGCACAACTACATTAAGATCATTTATGATTACAGGTAAAATTTACTGTATTAAGTTCTTTTTTACATATTCTTTTTCTTTACAGATATTGAATCGTCCCAACAAATTGTAGAGTTAGGCATTATCATATCTATTTATGGATGAGAAAGTTGTCCTGAAACTTTAATTTGTCTAGTTTGAGGACACACAGCATTAAAGGAAAGATTGCATCTCAGGTTGATCTTCCAATCCTTAAATTCCACCCATCTTTCAAGGATTTGATCAGATGCCACATCCTTCCCCGAACCTTTCTCTATTTCTGTGGCTCTCTTTCTGTTTCCTTTGACCTCTTAAGCATCTATAATCTGGATCATTGATTCATCAGGTAATCACACACTGTTATGTATTTATGGTTGTTTTACATGTGTCTGTCTGATCTCCTTAATAAGCTCTTTAAGGGCAGAGACCCCAAGAGATTGCACATTTCTCAACTCCCCACAATCCCTGGTAGAGTAACAGGCACATAAACAAAGAAAAGTGTTTACTGAAATAATTTATGAAAACTAAGTTCTACCTCTTAGACATGAAATAATTTCAGGTGAAAACATATTTCTGTAGGAATTAAAGTCCTCTCATCACAGATTTTAACACTACATGTGCTTATGGTAAGTTTTGACTCCAGTTGTATCTGGCCACCTGGACGTTAGGACCAGGCCACTTTCTGTTTGCTTTATTTTACTCATAGGCTGTTTTGATGTATTCACGTGTTGCTTCACTCATGCAGTAGTGTCAGCTGCTAACGTATGAAGGGGCTTGGTTAAAGCCCCATTTCTTCTGAATTATTTGGAAGATTGCCATGTAATTGTGTCAGACGGAGCCCCGCATATGTATCTTTTCCCATCTCCTGTGTTCTCTCTGCTTACAAGCCAAGTCACCTCTCTCCTACCAAGAAAATATGTCTCTCATTTATGCACCACATACTTCTTGCTCTATCCACATTCATATGTTTAGTGCTTGCCCTGCGAATACCGTAATGTGCTTGATTAGTTAAACTTTAAGGTCATCATTCTTATCTTACACTTCTAAGCCATTTACTTTCTAATTTGCCTTATCTTAGTAAAGGCATTAATTATTTTGCTGGACTAATGCTATTCATTTCTATAGAACTATGGCTGAATTTGTCTAGCCTAAAAAAATGCAAGGGTCTTGTTCAATGTGGTGAATCTTTCCCCAAGTTACCAAAGTTAAACACTTTCAAACAGTTTGGTTTTGCAGCAGAATATAACTCACTGGAAGTAATCTATAGGAGTCCATCAAGACAACAAGTATGAAACTGATGGCCATTTTGATACAGCTGATGAGATTAGGAGGCTGTAGGGCTTTAGGCCAGGTGTAAAAGGGTAGATGGTTGAGCTTAGAACAGTTTATCCAGGGATAGCTCTGTTTACCTCTCACTGAGCCACTGGGTCTTCTGGGGACCATACAGTAGGAACTAACACTTACTGAATACTTGCCAAGAACTTCACCCAGAGTATCTCATTTCATTTTCTCAACAGCCCCCTAAGGTAGTTATTTCTATTTTACAGATAAAGAAATTAGAGCTCAAAGAGATTAAATAACTTTGCCACGGCACAAAAATAGAAAACCTCGGATTATAGCACAGGCTTCCAATTCCTATGTCAATGCTTTGTTCACTAATGGACATATGTACTAATCAACCATGTGGTCTCATGTCCTCTGACACTTATGTCACCAGTGACTTTGTGGAAGTCCCAATCACATAGCTGCACAGTAGTAATACGTCCTGGCAGCCAGCAAACAGAGCTGAGCATTTGCTTGACCTTCTATCTATTATACTTGACGCATATTAAGTGCACCCTGTGCTTCATGTTATGGTCCTCTATTCTCTTTTAATTTCTAGATTTATAATGGAGAAATAAAACTTGTATTTTCCTCCCAAAGATTTCAGTACAATAGGCATTGACAGTGTTATTATTTAGGAATTTTTTTTTTTTAATTTTTAAGTTTTTATTTATTTATTTTTTCAGAGGTGCCTTTTGGCATAGCAGGCAAAAGCAATCTGGTGGCTCTGTAAGATAGCTGTTCACACTTGGTAATAAATAAATTTTGTTGGCTCTTTTGGAGGAGTCAGAAGGGAGTCATTGGTTTAGTAGAGTTGTGGCCTAAACACACCAAGCCAGCTCATCAGTGCTGCTGATCTCGTGCCCTTCCTCTGGCAAACCATGTGTCGGATGTGGTAGGGAAAAAAATCTCCCTTTCAGCAGCAGAATGTGTGCAAGCTACACCCTGAATTATATCCCATGATGACCTTGCAAATGTAACACATGCCCTTGTGACCACAAGACCCAACAACTGTAATTTCCTCTGCTTTTCATCACAGCTCTTCTGCTGCCTGCAAAAGGCACAGCATGCTAGGTTACAGCTGCTCCCAGAAGCCCAAGACACCTGCCTTTCATCCTTTGCTGTCTATATGTGCAACATTGTCCAATAGGAAAATCTTTAGAACCCCACTGTTTATGCAAACTTTGAGTTCATCTTCCTGGGTGAATTGTGAGGCCTGGCTAATGTTTACTATGCAGCCAGCCAACATTTGGGGGATATTACCTAATGCACTTGCTGAAGTCATTCCAAAGATAGTTATTAGGCAATTTCTTAGAGCAATCCATGTGTTGAAGAGGCATTTTCCCAAGTGACATCATTGATGGGTATTTCATTTACTCAACACATATATATTTAGCACTTACTAGATGCCAGGTACTGCTCTAAGTGCTAGGGATAAAGTTATGACCAGGGTAGAAAAGGCCTCCACTTTCCCTGAGCTTACTATCTAGTGGGGGAGACACAACAAACAAGTTAACAAATGAGAGTTCAAATGGTGATAAATGCTTTAATGATAATAAAAGAAGGTGCAGTGTTCCAGAGTGACCAAGAGTGGGGACTTGATGTGAATAACTGTGGAGGAAAACATTATATTGGATAGTCAAGGAAGTTCTCTGAGAAGGTGATGTTCTGCTGAGATTGGATCATGACAAACCTTATAAAGATTAGTGAGAAGCTCCTTCTAGGCACAGGAAACAATACCTGCAGAGGCCCTGAGGTGAGAAAGGAATTTAAAGAAGGTTAGTGTGGGTGGTTTGTCCTGAGGGAGGCGAAATCATGGCAAAGGTTCAAGCTGGAGTGAGAGGCTAGGCAGAAAGAACGAATACTCAGTGAAAACTTTCGATGTGAATCAGGAAAGACCCAAAGATGTCTAGTTCAGATGAGATGAGATTCACTAACCACACAATCCACCACTGGATTGGGAATACGTGGGACCTTGGGTTTATGGTCAGAAACCTCAGTGATTTTCCCTCATGCAAGATGTATCTGGAGATGAGAATTTCCAGTCATTGCGAATGTTGACACCAAGTTCTACAACTTGATCCCTACCATCACCTTTGCTTCTTCACTGGTGTTTAAAATTTCTAGTGTTTCCTAAAAAATTCAAATAACAGGGTCCTTTGAATAACATTATACTGGCTTATCATTTCATTTGCATTACACTCAGAGTCATAAATGAAAATGCAGGATTAGATATTGCCCATAAATTCAAAGTGGCTTGACGTTTAAAATAAATATCTTCAAACCGCATTAAATATTTGCTGACCACGTGTTTTCTAAACCATATTCATTAAACATCCAGGATGCCATCGGCTCTTACTCTGACTCTCCAAATGGCTCTCTGGAAGCCTCCCTGTGTGCCTTCATCTTCCCAGAGTTTATGGGTAGCCCCTCTAAGGAACGCTGTGTGGCCTCATCAGCAAAAAGGCAGCATACCTGTGGTTTGGTACAGAGTGAAATGGGCCAGGAATCTGGGGAGCAAGCCTTTACTCCCATCATTGCCAGTCACTCTGGGATCTTGAGCTAATCAAATCCTCTCTGTACTTTAATTTATACCCGTGCAAAATGGAAAACAATACTGTAACGGTGCTCTGAACGCGTGCAGCCAAATCTGATGAGAACAAAGCGCTTAGCATATTTCATTTACTTCGAGTTCAAAGACGTGACCGGGAAACCTCCAGTCACAGAGACTAGGAACTCTGAAGGGAGTCTAACACCAAATAAAATGGGTAGAATTTTAGCCTATTTTAGATATGGGCATTTTGATCTGGCTATTGTCTCTTCCTGTGGAGGGCTGTGAGGAACAGAATGTTGGGGAAAAGATAACCAAAGGCTAGATTGTGTGAATATCCCATGCAGAAAGGCTTAACATTCACCCATTTTGCCCAGAATATCACATTAAAATATTGCTCATCAGTTCGATGTTGCTTTAACGCTCTATTATTAGCTTGACCCCAGAATGAAAGGTTCCATTGCAACTCCAGTTTAAGGAAGTTCATCAAATCCTGACTTTGAGTAAGCCATTGCATTCCTGTTGAAGGGCCATTACAATGTTACTGCTCATAATGTAATAGGAAGATACGTACAGTTAGGTGGGGCAAGACAAGTGCCATCAAGGAAACCCAAATAAAGACTTGTGGGAAGTCTAGGGAAATGAGCCTGTTCTGGTTAAAGAAATAAGTAGCAGGTGGTATTTGAGATGGGCCTGGAAAGATTCCAATGGGCAGGGGGCATGAATTCCAGGTGAAGGAAAATGAATGTGCAAAGAAAGAATGTGCATAAAGAAGAAATATTTGGGATGAGCTAAAGACAAATGATACATTATTAAGAGTAGTTGCAAACCTGGCTGCACAACTAAATTAATTGGAGAACTTTTAATAAAAACACAGATTTCTGTGCTCCTTCCCAGGCCTTATGAATGAGCATTTTTGAAGGTAGAGATCTAGATTGTGGGGTTTTTTTGTTTTTTGTTTTTTTCAATTATTTCAATTCTCCAAGTGATTCTAATGTGCAACCAGGTTTGGGAATCACTGGAATAAGTTTTACCAAACTCTAAAGAACCTTGTTACAGTTGGCCCTGCTGTAAAACCTAAAGACATTAGGTTTGAAAATCAATTTTCTAAGTCTCATTAAAATTTTTTTCAAAATATAAGAATGCATCATACGCAGTAAGAATAGGAACTTTTTGTGAAAGATTTGTTTCTGTTGAGTGTGTGCTTGCTTATGTATATGTTTGTGTTTGGGTTCAGGGACTTTATTTCTTTGGGTTGGCAATAGGGAGCTATAGAAGCTTTTGAGCTAGAGAGTGACATGATCAGATTTACACTGTTGAAAATTATTCAGGCAGCAATTTATATGTGAATTGAAATGAGGAAAAATTGGGATAAAAGGTTAATTAGAATCTATATCTATAACCAATTTTTAAGAATCAGACTGATTAAAGTACACATAAATTCTAAAATTATTTATATCTGTGATTAACATAATTAACATCTTTCTTTCTTAGGTCAAAAGGCACGTCAGGATTGATCAGAACTTCCAGTTATTACAAACAGCAAATATTACTGAGCTTCTATTTGCCCAAAGGTAGTGATTAAGTGGGTCACCTCCTTGTATGAATTCTAGAGGGGCAAAAAGCAGAGGAAATACCTAGAGAGTGTTGCAGGCAATCCAAAAAGTGGGTTTCAGTCTAGAATACTGTTTAAATTATGGACAGTGAAAGGATTTGAATAGATATTTCCCCAGGAAAAAAAAAGTACCAATAACCAATAAGTACCTGAACATCATTAGTCATCAGGGAAACATAAATAAAATCTACATTGAACACATGGTACAACATGGATGAAACATGAATGGTAAGTGAATTAAGCCAATCACTAAAGGACAAACACTATATGAGTCCACTTATATAAGGTACCTAGGGTAGTTAAACTCAAGAGACAGAAAGTAGCATGATGGTTGCCAGGGGCTGAGGGTAGAAGAGAATTTGGAATTATTGTTTAATATTAATAGGTACAGAGTTTCAGTTTTGCAAGATGAAGAGTTACTTGGATGGATGGTGGTGATGGTAGCACAACACTGTGAATGTACTTCATGCTACTGACCTGTACACTTAAAAATGGTTGCGATGCTAAATTTTACATTATGTGTATTTATCACCATTAAAAATTTTTATAAATCACATTGAGATACCACTTCATACCCACTAGGCTGGCTATAACAAAAAAGAAAAATAATAACAAATGTTGGTAGGGATATGGAGAAATCAGAACCTTCATATACTGTTGGTGAAAATGTAAAATGGTACAGCCCTTTTGGAAAACAGTTTGGCAGTTCTTCAAAAAGTTAAACATACAGTCTATTCCTAGATATATTATATCCAAGAGAATTGAAAACATGCATCCACCCAAAAACTTGTGTAGGAGTGTTCATAGCAGCATTATTCATAATAGCCAGGAAGTGGAAACAACCCAAATGTGTATCAAATGATGAATGGATAAATAAAAGGTTGTATAGCCATACAATGGAATATTATCCAGCCATTAAAAAAACAATTAACTACTATACATGATATAAAATGGATGAATGATGTTTTTAAGAAAACATCATGCTATGTGAAAGAAACCAGACACAAAAGACTACATATTGTATGATTCCATTTGCAGTAGTCCCCCCTTATATGCAGTTTCACTTTCTACTGCTTTAGTTACCCATGATCAATCGTGGTGTGAAATATTTAATGGAAAATTCCAGAAATAAACAAGTCAGAAGTTTTAAATTGCATGCTGTTCTGAGTATTGTGATGAAATCTCATGCTGTCCCACTTCATCCCACCTGGGATATGAATCATCCCTGGTACAGCATCTTCATGCTGTATATGTGTCCCTCCCACGAGTCACTTACTAGAAGCCATCTCAGTTATCAGGTTGACTGTCCTGGTATCACAGTGCTTGTGTTCCAGTAACCCTTATTTTGCTTAATAATGTCCCCCCAAGTACAAGGATAGTGATGATGGCAATACAAATATGCTGAAGAGAAGCCATAAAATGCTTCTTTTAAATGAAAAGGTGAAAATTTGGTACTCTCTGTAGTTCAGTGACATTGTACAAAATGATGTTATTCAAAGAACTGTTGGACTGTTATTTTATTACATTGCCACATATGGGGGGGGGCTCTTAAAAATGCTATGTAGTTAATTCTCAGAACAACATAAGTGTCCAATTAAATAAGTAAGGTACAGCTATTCTATGGAATATTATGTAGCTCTAAAAGATTAATATCTCTTTAAGTGCTGAAATGGAGTAAAGACATAATAAGGGGCAACAGCAAGGTAAAGAACAACATATATGCTATACTACTGTTTGTATAAAAAATGGGGAAAAGGAATATCTCTATGTATTGGCATGTATATGAATGGCATACCTCTAGAAGAACACACACAAAAAAATGATGGCACTAATTGCCAGGAGAAATGAATGAAAGGGGGAATTTCCACTGGATACATCACTTGGCAACTTTTGAGTTAGGAATCATGTGAATGAATAACCTATTCTGAAAACAATTTAAATGATAAATTACACGGTCAGTTTCATTCAAAAAGACTTATTTCCAGAGGATCTATGAATCAAATCTGGTGTTTTAATCTAAAAAACAATGTTCAATAACAGAAAATAATGTAAGTAATTTTATTCTAAATATAGAACACATCTAAATTTCTGTACATTAATACATTATTTTTCAAGAATAGTACAGTATTACTTTAAACCCATTGTTTTTAGTAGAAGATATTATTTGAAAGTTTAAAGAAGACAGTGCCTTCTGGATCAAAAAATTAAAAATAAATGAAGGTAAGTGTATTTTAACATTGAGAAGCACAAAGTTTAGTTCTTCTGTTTCTAGAGCTCTATAATTAAATCCCTCTATCAATTTTTAAAGCATAAATAGAAGTCCACTGTTTTTAGAACGCTACTCACAGACAGTTTTGTCAACAAAATCATGTATACAACTGGGTTTTGATCCAATATTGGTCATCCACAGCAACAGAATAGGAATTTTGAAATGCCAAGACAACCCTTGTGAAGGACTCATTTTTACATGGCAAATACGGTACATTGTAAAATACGGCACGGATACCACCCATCTTGGCATGTATACACTTTCATAATGTGTCTTTGCCACTTTTTTCATCAAGCCTGTTTTTCTACGCCTGTGAACCTGTACCAGCCTTGAGTCTTGCTTTGATTAGTGCTAGAAATGATGTTATGTGATTTCCAAGGCTAGACCTCAAGAAGCCTTGCAGTTTCCTCTTTCACTCCCTTGGAGCACTGCCCTGACAACACATAAGGGAGCTGGTCTGGCCTACTGGAGGGTGATAGGCTGCCTGGAGGAGAAGCAAGGTGCCCAGCCCACAGCCAGCACCAACTACCGTTCCTGTGAAAGAGTCTATCCCTTCCAACCTAGCTAACGCTTCAGGGGGATGCTCCTCTAGCACAAATGAGCCCAGGTGAAACCAGCCGAGGAACAGCCCAGCCAAGCCACAGAGTAGTAAGCTATAATAAATTATTGTTTTATGCCATTAAGTTTCAGGGTTATTTGTCTCCAGAAAAGACTAAGTCAATCAGTAAGGTACTTTCATTTTTATCCAGTACAAACTGCATCCTGTGCCAGGCACACTCCTTGTTTGTTTTACATAATTTCTGGTATCCCTACACTGTACCTATTGTAGTCCACCATACAGACCGTAGGCACTCGCTAAATATGTGCGAACTAGCCCCAACACACGTATTAGCCTTTGGGTATATTTATATTTCTAAATGTACCAATTTACTAATTTGCAAATTGCTGAAAAATCAACATAATTATCATCAACCATTTGTATTGCTCTCATATTACAAGTGAAACAATAGAACATGTAATTGGGATATTGCTCCCTGGCTACAGTGGATTATAACAACTGTCATAATAATGCTGGTAAAGATTATACAGTGAGTTAGCCCTCAAATGTGGGTTAATAAATGACCAGTGGACTTCTGTAAGTGAAACCTTAAGACCATTTTTTAAATTGCCACTAAAATTGTACTGGGTAGAGTCATAATAAACAGATCAATGAATATTGGCAATGGACCAGACATTCTGCTACTGATAAACCAGTAATCCCTAGCAACTTGTTTACATAGCTGTCTCACTTAATACCAACATCACAAAAAGTGATCCAAACTAACAATAAATATGCTGCTCAGGAAGAAAAGCAAAAACAAATGAGGAAACTGAAAAATGTCAATATAAAATCAGTTATCTCAGTGATAAGAAACTTCACAGATGCTAGTTTACTCTTTCAAGTTGACTATCGTTCCCACTTTGACGTCACATCAGAAGACACTTGGCATGCCACCGAATTTTATTCTAATAATGGAACACTAATGTGCTTGACCAACAGAGGCTAGCTACACTGTTATAAAGTGCTAAAAAACATCAATCTAAACTGCAAACTATCTATACATCTATTTATTCCAAGAGGCTTTAAGATGTATTGTTGCTCTTTTTATCCTCAGAATCTCAGGGAAACGACACACAAGATTTTGGACAGGCCTGTGTGATCAAAGGAGTTACTATTGGAGCAGAGACTAAAATGGAAGCCTCCCTATTCGGAATATGCACAGCAAGATGCTCCTAGTCACAGGATTCCCACAGAAGCAGAGAAAGTGGTCAACTATCCCTGGTGGTTTTCCCACATCTTAGGGGTTTGGCTTCAGCCAGCCCACTCATGCTGGAAAACACTCAATTTCCGCGTGTGGTGTCCGGGTGTAGAATGTGGAGAATAGGGAATGTTTACAAGAAACTGAATTCATTATCCCTAAACTGGTTACCTGAAGGGTGCAGCTCTCTAAGGACCCACTGAAGTCCTCATCTGGTAGGTAGAGTTTGTCCTCAGAAAGCCTGTAACCGGTCATCATTCATGAGTGGCTTTAAGGTCCAAGACTGGAAGACTTGAATCATAAAACCCCTTGCAGGGGGAAAAAACTAAGTTCTGGATCTGGTGCTCCTATCTACAAATGGACACTGGCCAAAACTGCACCCCTTGGAGATGGATTTCCAAAGACACTGTTTAACTAGTCCTCCCCCGCACCCTCTTCAATTAAAGAACTTACACCCACATAGAGCCTCTCCCTCATCTCCACAAGGAAAACATGTGGCAGGACACAACTGTTGAATAAATGTGGAAAGAAAGAGCCACTTTAGTCAAGAAAAGGTGGGAGTGGGTGAATGCAGAAATTCTGAATTATAAAAGCTCTCCCTCTCCCTGGGTCCTTTCACATTGCTTACATTTTTAAGTGTTAAGACTCAGGATGCACTTTTGAGAGCTGGGAGCTGCTTTTGACTCTGGAGAATGTGCTTTTATAACTTTTTAATTTTGAAACTATTTTTTTGTAAACAGCAAATACACTCTGGGTTATAAAAATGAAAATATAGAATTGTATAATATTGAACATAAGTCACTTTCATCCACATTCCACTCTGGCCCCTCTTAATATTTTGTTGCCTTTTCCTGAATCTGGTGAAAGACCAGACAGGAATCTAAGACCTAAGGGATTGGAGCTGGCTAGAAGTTTTGAGGAAGTGGGTGCAGAGTCCCCGTGGTCATTTAAATGCAGTTTCAAGGTAAGGAAGCGGGTTTCTGGATAAAAATTCTATTCAGTAATAAATGCCTGGCATTGGTGGCCGGCAAGTCCCCTGAGGAAAGGAAATATTCATCCAGTTAAGTGGGTATCATCTTCATTAATCCTGATGCAAGTGCCAGTAACTGGAAAATATGTCTTCCTTCCTCTTTACCCTAAATCCCAGCTCAAGCCCCTACCTTTTCCATTAAGTTTTTGCACCTACTTACTGGTCCTACCACTATTTAGCCCGCCAGGAAACTAACAGGTTGCCTTGTATTTATCAGATAAACGAATGACAAAAGCCCTTTATTGGGATCAGCAAATGGAGCTAAAACATCAGGCTTGGGGTTAAAAATTTTCAACAGTGCACTGAGTGCATTAAATAGCAAGAGAGACATACTTAAAGTAGAGGTTACTTGATGCTTAGAAAAATTTGTTTCTGCTTATTTTACTATCACAGGAAAATAAAACTATTCATTAAATGTCTGCCGAGAGATTGTTGAATGTAGGGAATGTATCTTTTCAGCCTTGTGTCCCTTGGCACCGAGCAGAGTGCCTAGCATGTAATTGGCACTCAATAAATATGAGATGAATTATTGGGTGACCAAAGAGAGACTCCACTGAAATGAATATCTGGGATCAACTGAGAAATTTTTCAAATATTTTGTGGAATAAAGAATATTTCACTCTTTCATACCTAAAATATTTTTTGTAATCGTATAAATTAATTTGGAAGTACGGTCAGTGTCTGAGCAGAAAAACAATTAAAAATAATTGTCATTTTATTTTTATTCTTTTTGGTAAAATACGTTCTTTAGAAAAACAGTAAATTATCATTTTATGATTGTGATAGAATTTGTAGAGGAATAAAGATGAGTGATAAAAATAAGCTATATATATATATATATATATATATATATATATATATATATATATATTTTTTTTTTTTTTTTTTTTTTTTTTTTTTTTGCTAAGTTGGCTATTTAAAAATAAAGTCAGTGTTTCAATAGAATGCTATTTAAATATTTAGAAAATCTCCATCGTCTGCCTTTCTTTTTCAGTGGAGGAATAACTTAACTGAGAGCATTTAGCAAGATTTGGTGTCATCATTACCTTAAGAACACTTTTGGGGGAAACCTCCACAAAATTAAATTAGGCATTCTCTGGCTCTTAACTCTTAAGCTACAGAGAAATAAAATTTAGAGGCTAGCATATATTTTTTTCAGAAAATGTAATTTTATTATTTTCTTTGTACTTTTACAATATATATGAACTGTAGCACCATGGTATCAGTGAAACATTTTTGTATGAGAACAATTTAAACATTTCCTTATATTAATAAATCGTTATTCAGAATTAAAGTATCTGTATAGTATCTGTTTTCAATTTTCAAATTATGAAGCATTGGAGGCCCACTAAATGCTATTTCTGTGATGAACACAGGGATGCTTGAGCCAAGATTCATTCCTACCAGAGCGTATTTGTTTCACAGGAAAAAAAAAATCAAAACACACAAATGTTGTCATTGAAACCTCCCAGTATAAGTCAGCCATGGATGTTAGTAAATAGAGGCTCCCTGCTATCTTGGAAAGAAAGGTCTCCCAGACTCAGTTTGGGTTCAAATTCAGATTGTTCTACTAACCAGCTATATAATGCTGAGAAAGTTTATATAACCTCTGTAAAGCTCTCAAAAAATGGCTTTAAGAACACTGGCTTCCTAAGGGCAAAGTTATTAAATTACCTAACAAAAGAAAAGGATCTAATAAAACCTCATTGAGTGCCTATTCCAAGTGCCACGCTATTGATATTTCACATACTATTATAATATCCATTTTCAGAGGAAGAAATTGAGGCTTAGAGAGGTTGACATAGTTATTAAGTGGCCCAGGTGCGGCTCCAGATCTGACTCCAGAGTATGTCTTTAACCACTACCTTTTACTGCCAACAGTTTCCCAAGTCAGAGAAGTTTCTCAAATAAGAGAAATAAGGAACACACAAATAATGATCGACCACAAAATACAGTAAATGCCATAAAGTAGGTCAATAAGAGGAAGTGGGAGGATGAGATATTATTTCCAGTTAGTGGATCTCTATGATAAGTTTCCTGATAAGACCTGAGTTCAACGAGGGAAAACCAAGAGATGTCTTAGATTTTAGAGTCTGAAAAAGTACTTTACGTACTTGGCAATCTGGGGAAAAGCCTGCACATTGCCCTTCTCAGTGGACCTTCATGCCAATTTTCCATCCCTAATGGTATAAAAAACCCTGTTCAATTCAATTACTCAACTTCAAAATCCTGAAGAAAGATTCACAATTGATTCTTAAGGTATTCAAAATTTATTTTTCCCTGACATGCCTGGGGATTGAATGCATGCTCATGAGTAGCAGAGTCTTACAATAACAGGCACTCTTACAAGTAGTAATATTTCCTCTCTCCTGACTCAGGATTACTTCTGACTCCTACTTGCAGGGCCAGCCCAGGACAACCCCTCACCCCACCCCCTGTTTCCCTATTTTAATTTTTTATCATCTCTTCCATCCCCTTAGCCCTTCTTTCTGCTACAAGTTTGACTAATACTGCTAAGAGTGATAATGCCCAATACTGGCCCAGGAGTTAACTTACCAATAAGTTGTGGCCTTCAGTTAAGCTAGAAATGGGAAATGATTTGCTATCAAGGACCATGCATACCTTCTCAAAGTACATCATGTAGGCAGCTCTCTGCCCTTCAATAACATGAACAACCCTGATAATCGGATGCACATTCTACCCCCAAGCAACACAGTTAATCTATACAACATACATTAAGGCTTTTTTTTCTTCAACTAGACCATAGCCAATTCTGACATCTAGCCCTCTATGCTCAAAGGATAAACTCGGCACTGTATTATCTCAAAAATGGAACTATTTGACATGCACTTTATACTCCATTATCCATTACCGAGAGCAGGAACCCTGCTTATAGTTCTAATGTTTCTAGTGCTTGCTGCTAGACGCAATGACTGAGACATAGTGGACACTCGATGTATGTTGAATGAATAAATCTGCTTAGCAAGTATTCTTAGACCTCGATGGCTTTGTGCTTTACCCTCTATGCAATAACAAACATGAGAAGGCTCTCAGATACCCCTTAGGTTTACTTTATTTCCACAAGGTGTACTTAGCTATAAGAAGTTAAGAAAAAAATTACATACTGTCATCTCTCAATTATCTGTGTTTAGCTACAGTAGATTGAGAAACCAGTTACATACTGTTATGTAAACTGTTATATACTCGTCTACAGAGGAAGGGACACTATAAATACATAAAATACTCAGAGATCCTTAAATCACTTTGTTTTCCATTCCTTTTCTACATGAGACTTTTATTCACAGTTATTTGGTCTATGTAAAGAAAGATGTCTTAACAGTTTTACATATTAAGTTAATCTTGAGGTGGACGCTGTGTTGTTCGCTGAGACAACAAAGGATTACCATCCGTGGCACAGACAGCGCAATGTTCCCTTCCGTGGTGTAGAGTTGTCACTGGGTGGTAGCTGCCAGATCAGGAACCATATACATTTCCCAGCTCCTCGCATCTAGAGAAAAATGTGACTCCAGCAGAGAATTTTAAAAAGTGGGTGAGTGTTGCGTTCTCTACCCTCTCTTTCCCCATCTGTGGAATGAATGCATGTGAATACGGAGCCCTACAAGATGGTGGCCCACAAGATGGAAGGACCCTTGTCTCAGAGTTACCATGGAGAGGAAAAGGCAGCTGTCAACGCATTCTGTTATGTGAGCAAGCTGTACTTTTTATTAGATGCAGCCATTGAAGTTTGTGAGTTTGTCTGTCAGAGCAGTGAGCATGAATCATGTGTGATTTTTTCTTCCACTCACTCTTTGGTGGACGTGCAGGGGAGTGATTCTGACATTTTATCTAAGACATAGCATTCTTAGGTCTAAAATTGAAAATGAAATATGCAATTAAGGGAATATCAGATTTTCTGTGTTCAGATTCCAGGAGATAAGTTAGAGGACAAGACTAAATGGCGACAATGTATGCTGGCAGCTAAGATTGAGGGAGGGAGACATGAGCCTCAAGAGAAGAAGATTGCTGGGGTATGGGACAAAACGGGAGTAGAAGAGGTTGTCTAAGACAGAAGCTGAAAAATTGCACCATGGTTAACCTAATATGTTTAGATTCCAGATTTTAGGGGAGAGTTCCGAATGGAAGGGAACAGAGTAAAAGGCAAGCCTTCAGAATTGCCTCTGGGAGAGTAAGCATTCTGAGTATGGACAAGAAGTGTACCCAAGGCTCTCCAGATGAGTCCAGCTGGAGAAGAGCAGGAGACTGGGCTGGTGGGACATCCTATCCCACAGCCATCTGGGATCTAGAACCTCAGAGACGCAGAAGGTCCTGATCAAAAAAGGCCAGGCAGAGATGGCTGATCTTTCTGTGGTGGTCTTAGGGATCTGTCATCTGATAATGCCGTGGAAAGACCAGGCGCTGGCTTCAGCCCTTAGGAACAGTCAGTAGAAAAAGATTTATACATATGCCCTGGAATGAAAGCCGCAGGCATGAAGTTTGACGGAACTTCACTGACTTCTAGGAGGGGAAGGATAGCTTTCTTCTGGGTTCTTATTGCAAATATGTGGGATGGCCCTAAGATGCTGAGCAAGAACTGACACAACGCCCTGCCATTTGGGTGAAGAGCTAGCTCAGCTCCAGAAGACCAAGCATTCTCTAACTGTAGCTGTACACGAGGAGCGAAGTAGAACTAAATTGAAAACTGCTTGGTTTGGTTTACCTCACTTATATCCACAGTAAAGCAATATGGCTGGAAGCACAGAAAACTTGTTAATGCCCTAAACACTGACATGATCATGATGGTATAAAACATTCCCTATTCTTCTGTTCATGTACACATAAATGTGTGTTTGCAGTAGACTTGGCCATAGATTGGGGAAGATGAAGGAGAAGAGTTATCACAGAAACATAAACAACTAAAACCGAACTTTTCTGCCTGGGCTCCAGATTCCCACGACCTTGCCCAGCTTCTTTTCCTTTGACTTCTTCAGTGCTAGCCCCCAAATGTATTATGCATGGTAGTCAGTGCCTACGCCTCATTCTCTGCCTTCACTGCATAGTGGTGCATACTCAAAGCCTCATCCTCCACGTGTCAGCCTGCTATACTTTGGCTGTCTGTCCTGAATCTCATTCTCCCAGCTCCAACCAGCTTCTGCAAAGGCAAAGCAGCAATGTAGCCAGTGCTCGCCCACCATGGTGGCAAGATTTAGCAAACAAAAATACAGGACACCCAGTTAAATGTGAATTTTAGTTAAACAATACATATTTTTGTCAGTATAAATACATCCCAAAAATTGTATGGGACATACTTAAAATTTTATTTGTTATTTATCTGATATTCAATTTAACTGGGTATCCTGTATTTTACCTGTCAACCCTATTTCCCCTCTGACATGAATTGAGCCCGCTTCCTTCAAAGGTGAAGGAATGAATAAATATTTGTGAACAAATGACTGAACAACTCCCCTTTTACGTTTGAGGCAGTTTAGAATGGTTAAGTAATTTGTTGTTTCAATGATAGGCACTGGGGCAGTGGGGTAGGGGTCAGGGTGATACGAAACTACCTCTCTCCCAATCTGTTTTCTAAAATTCATAGTTTAGAATTAAGCCATTGTCATATTATGAATGATGTTATTATTTGATGGAAAAGTTGTTGGCATGAAGCGGAACTGGTTGAAGAGAAGACTTGGAATGAATTTACAATGTGACTACTTTGCATTTTTGGTAACATTTTAAAATACCTTTTCTTATTAAGATAAATACATTGGATAAGTCTTTGTCTTAATCTAGAACACAGTTTATAGCTTTGTCAGGACTATTAAATTCTAAATTTTGATCCAGATTTTCTTATTCCTCTTTGTGTCTTTTAACTGCCTGTCAGATAACAGATACTCAATTAATGTTGGAAGGAGGAAGGAAGGAAAGGAAAAAGGAGGAAGGAAGGAAAAAAGGGAGGGAAGAGTTGTAGTAATTAACAGAGAAAAAACAAAAATTAACAGAGAAAAACAAAGAGAAGAATTAAATACTTCATATTAAATGCTTTAAAAATGATTTCTGAATAAATAAGACCCAAAGAACCATACAAAGTGAATTCTCTCACTCCAATAAACATAAAAAGTTCAGCAATTCAGTTTCAGGAAAATTCACTCTAACTCATCAAACATTTTTTTGAGCCCTGCTATGCAAAGTCACTGTAATAAGCAGTTTTACATGGGTGGAAAGAAAGTGTTTTCCTTCAAGAAATGTACAACCTAGTGTTTGTGGGGGTGAGGGAAGGGGAATGAAGGAGAGGAAGGTTGTAGTTAATAAGCTTAACTTAAGGTAAAGTAAAATGTGTCATAAGAAAGTGACAAAAACACAATGGAGGAAATCATATCCAGTTGCAGATATCAGGAGTGGGTGTACCATTTGAATGAGCTTTGAGTGGAATCCAAAGGGAAGGTGTTATACCCCGAGTACAGCCTGAGCAAAGACACAGAGGTGGGAAAGTCTAAGGTCTATTTGGGGACAAGTAAGTAAATGCAGAGGTTTAAGATGGATATTACAATGATAATCCTACAAACTTCTACACCCCAAAGACTGATATTAGCCATTGGAGAATAAAGCCAGATTAAAAGACAAATATAATAAGTTCTGGCATCTCAGAGTCCTTTTATGAATAAAGCAGGCTAGGATTACGTACAACCATACGTATAATATATATGTATGTTATATATTCATATACACAGATATGTATATATAATCTTTTTTGATGTTTTATTTTTTAAAGAACTTTACAATTTTCATTTTTTTCATTATTTTTTTAAAGTTTTTTATTAGTTTCAGGTGTACAAAGCAACGTCATAGTTAGACATTTAAACCCCTCATAAAGTGATAACACCCCCCCACCCCCGCCAAGCTACTATCATTCTCACAACTTTATATAATCTTTTAAAAGTGTTTTTCCTGATTGTCAAAAACTGCCTGGCACAACAGTACTTTACTATCTTTATGCCAGTTTTATCTGTGAGCTCCGTCATAACAGTAAAAATTTGATTCATATATGAACTCTGCAGTTGGGTTCTGGGAACATCTTCCATGTGCTTTTTGTTAAATAATATGTCAGAATATCAAGAGAACTGAGTTATAATGCTCAGCACTGGAATGCTGAATCTTTAGCTACATATGCCTCCCAGCTACAATTTCATGTTTTTTTGAAAGACTAATCCAGGCATTACATTATTGTCAGTGCCTCCCAAAATATTCCTTGCCAATTACTTTGCTTGTTTTCAAAGGTTCTCTTAGTACAGGTATTTCCTGTTTTATTTCAAAATTAATGATAAATGATAGGCTTTTGAAGGTTTAGAGGGTGAATTGTGGTCCAAGAAACATTTTTTTATTATTGGATAGGCATTGCCTAAACTGTTCCAACAGTTTTCCTTCTCTCAAGTTGAAAAGGTAATTATTTTTTTCCATAGTCATACATTCTTGAGGACTTAAAGAATATATTTTGAGAAGTTCATTTGCAGAATATATTTTCAAAATGAAAACATCACGATACTCTTTCACAACGAGTACAAGTTTCACTTTTACATTTATTCAGTTCTGAAGCATTATCTCTATAATAGCAAACATCCTCGAACTTAATCATTTTAATATGGGTTATTGCTTTTTTCTTTTTAATTGCTCAAAAACTTAAAAGAGGAGACATGTTTCTGAATGAACAAGTACCCTTTTTAGGAAGGACCAGTCAAGTTTTTCCAACATCAACGTTGCTAGTGATGGGATGGTCTGCAGAACGTCAGTTTCCTTTTATTTCTTTTTTCTTTAAGGAAATGATAGTATTTTAAGATGTCATAAAATCAATTAAACAGTCCAGTTTCTTGTGTTAAAGGCTACCAGTGCAAAAACCGAAGGGCCAAGAATATGCTTGGGATTTATCATTATGAAAAACACACATGCAATTCAAGTGCGAAAATTACAGTTTTATTTTTTGCCTGGGTTAATCATAAGGAAGACTTTTTTCTTTGGATCCTAAGGATATCCTTCCTTATCCCTAAAATAGTGCTTGGAACTCTGTCTTCCAAAGTTCTCTGCCTGGCTGGGACCTCCTCTGACTCAGTACAATATTCTCGCGCTCAGGATACTCTCTCTGGCCGTGACTGAATGTGACTGGCACCACTTGCCATCCCTATAAACCTGGGCAGAGGACCAAAGAATCACACCTGGCACTCTGGTCCTGTCCAAGGAGAATGGAAACAGGGCATGCTGAACTTCGACTGCCAACGTGACTAAGGCTGCCTGGCCCTTCGAACGCCTTTGTTCTGGTCCTGGAAGATCAGAGACTCCAGGTCTTAAAGAACCTGACGACAGTGGCACCAGACACTGTCACTGCCTCTGAGGTTTGGAAACTCACCTTCAGTTCGTGGCACTTGTTTAGACCGCCGGTTCTATATTAGACTTGAGAAAAAAGTTGGCTACACACACACACACACACACACACACACACACACTTATACACACATATGCATATTCTAAAAATAAACTTAAAAATGAAGATAGTATTACTGTCAGAATTTCATTGTGATACTGTGCTCCTTTTGGAAACAGTTATATATTTTAATACTTTGGTGATATTGATGTCCTTACATTTATTGAAGTTATTGAATTGCTTGCCACAACCACCTAGTGGGTTGGCAGTTAGGTTTACATGCTGAGAAGTAGGAGGAAAGTAGTAATGATTAAAAAGACATTTGAGTGTTACTTTGCCTCTGGCTGGTTTACTTTGGACATCATAAACTCTTTTTTCAGGATCTAATATTTGGGAGTATGCTTGAAAAAACAGAGCTTCAGGAAAAGCTAAGAATGACCTCTCTTTTGGCTGACTCATTCTGACTTTAAAGTAATATGTCTTTATAGAACATAGTGAGAGTTCAAAGTCTGCTTTTGTTTTTACCATATTTTCTATTATAGAAGAAAAATAATACTGTAACCCATGCATTTGTTTAATTCTTACTTTAATTTCAATGGGAAAAGCACTGTATCCTTTTGTCATAAAAGAAAACAGGATAGATAGCTTCTTTCCTGTCTTATAGGCATCTTGGTGTTTCTGCAACCCTACAAGCTGCAGAAGTGGAATTATAGTTCTTGTCAGGCCATCCCTGGCCTGGTTTTAAGGAACACAGATAGGAACACAAGAATATTCTGTGGTGGCAGGACCGTGTCACAGAAACAATACAGGCTTGGATTAGAAAGCTGGACAAGATATAGAACTTTTTGGAGTTCAAATTTCTCCTTATAAAATGATGATAATGCTTGCCTTATGGTATCTTCATTATGCTTAAATAAAATTCTGACTGTCAAACTACTCACAGGTACTTAGCACAGAGTAGGGACTCTGACACTTTCCACAGGTACATTGCTATAATTAGCAAACTGGTCCTATCTACTCTCAAGCCATTTTTGAAGTGCAGTTTCAAAGAACAAATTTTGTTTTGCCCAATTTTCTCCTCCAGATCCTACAGCTCAATTAGCTCAGGATGGTCAGGGCTTCCTTGCTCTCTTTCCAGATCCCCAGTCTTGGAACTTGATAAATTTTCAAAATTCTGCTTTCCATTTTATAACATGCAACTCATAACCTTGCTTCCACAAGGTCCCATGGTTCTACTCTCCTGTTTTCCTCCAGTGCTTTTCTGTGGCTGCAGCAGGAAGATGAAACAGCACCCTGAATCAAGGTACCAGCTCAGTACCCTCTGTTTCAGTTCTCCAGACTGGCTGAACATCGGGAACACTGGGAAGCTGTTTACACAATAGGTGTGTTGTGTAAATACATCTACTGAAACATATTGTGTTCATTCTGAGTCACGGGAATGCATGGTGATCTGTCACACATTTAAATGGACCAAATCACCTCCAACTCAACAACATAAAGGAATGCTTATTTTTCCTTTGTTCCACTTTGTACATCTTCTAAGGACCCCATTTTCTTCCAGTTTATTCTTAGTCACCATGCATAATCTCAGTCCTCTTGTTCTGATGACTAAACCGCTTGACGTTTCCCTAGAGTCTCCAGTTTGCCAAATCATGCTGTTCTCGGAAACGTTCTCTAGGCCTTATGCTCCTCTGTTCCACTTCTTCTCTAAGCTTGAAGGAACTATCCATTCTCACCTCCCCTGAATGCCTTCCAGGCTCCTTTCCTTGCCAGAAGGCTCCTCTAGGTTCTTATCTGTGAACTATACTCAGTGCCATCACATTCTCCCCTTGCCTTGACATTCCCGCTGGCCTTGGTCATTAGAGCAATATCTTCTCCTGGTTCTCCTCCCTCTGCATTTAAAATCTAGTGGGAACTGGTTGCCTGCCTGGGCTCCAGCACTAGTCTGATCCTTCCCCTTCCTGGTAGGACTGGCCCCCAGGGTGTGGTGACAGAGGGCTTTGCTGTTGTCATCTCCACTGTTGCCAGCTGGGACCTGCCAGGGTTGCCATAGAATTGCATTGTTAAGTTCCAGGCCCTGAGGAGGCTGTGGAAGCACTCTGGCCTCTGGACCCAGGCTGGAGCCAGCTGGCCCACACGGGTGGTTCTGGGTGACCAGTCAGCTCAGGACATGGAGTTGGGGGAAAAGGCATTCATCTGCAACCTGCCAAAGCTGTCAGTGTTCACAGGAGATCCATAGGGGGTCAGGGAGGAAAGGCTGGCATGAGAGTGATTGCTGCTTTTCTCATGATTAGATTGTCATCTCCATAAGAATGCCTCCACACTGCCAACCTGATTCTTTTTACCAAACTAAATTGGGCATCTTTAGTGCTTGCCGACACCTCCACTCCATTCCCAATGTCTTGCTTTAAAACAAAACTCATAATTTCTTCTCTAAGATCTATCTTCTACTCTACACTTCCTTATGTAAGTGATTCTATCTTTCTCTTTCACACCCAGGCTTGGAAACATGGATTCACAGTGGCTTTCTCTTCTCCTCCCTATACACCAGTCTATGACAAGTTCCTTTTAATGCCTCCTTTGAAATGTTCTCTTTCTTTGCATTGATTTTATGTGCTGTCAGCCACAAGAAATTAATAATGTAATATAATACCATTATACAAGTATATTCAAAAATATTCAAAAATGTTACTTAAATGTGTACTCTACCCAAAAACTTCAATGAATTTTCATTGCTTAAAAAATTAAAATCAAACTTCTTGATTTCACTTTCAAAACTCACCCTAATTCAGTCCATTCTTGTTCACATTTACTATCCTCACTGTTCATTGAAGAAATTGTTGATTTCCCCATTAATTTCTTCATTGTTCATTTATTCAATGACGTTGACTGAGCTCCTTGGATGGTGCATTCTATGGACACCATTTACTAGACACACTGTAAATATTTCTGCTTCCTCACTGTTCAAATCTACCCCCTTACCTGACCTGCCTTCCCCACCTGGTTTTCATCTCAGGCTTAGGTCAAGCCTCATCTCCTTTTCCAAAGTCTTTGTGGGCACCTCCGGGACTTTCGCCATCCTCTTGATTTTATTTTCCCCAGTATCTGTGTTACTCCTTGTGAATAGAATATGTACCTTCTATTCACATTGTCCATACATTTAAGTAGATCTTATATCAATTCCTTCTTTACTTATATAGCTCTCTAACAAGATGAGCAGGTCAACAGTTCTCAAATTTTGGTCCCTGGTCAGCAGCATCAGTGTCACCTAGGAACTTGTCAGACATGCAAATATCCAGACCACATCCCAGATCTGCTGAGTCAAAATTCTGGGTGTGAGGCCCAGCAGTCTGGTTTTAACAAGCCTTCCAGGGGAATCTGATGCTCTCTGGAGTTTGAGACCCACAACTCCAGGTCATGGATTTGAGGATGAGTAAAGCTTGATCTGCCCGTTTATTCCCTAAGTACACCTGCAAAATATTCGGGACTCTTCTCTTTTTTATGGTGTATTTGAAAGCCTTTATAAAACTCTAAGCTTTCATTACATAACATATATTAATGGTTTATTTTCACCCTTCTCTTTTCAAAAATTACTTTAACCAACTTAAAAAGATGATAAAATCAAAACAAAGAAAAGGAAAAGGAGGCAAAATATGTTAACCATAAGAGTTGCTACTGTTCTCATAGAATTTCTGAACTTGCTGGCAACAAGGAAAAAAAGGAAAGTATAAGATTTTTCTTGCTTTGTTTCTATCAGAGGAGGTCAAAATTCTATTTCTGTAACTAAATTTAAAACAAATTCCCGTGGAAACTTCTAGAAGGGCCACTCAGTTAAAGATAAAATCCAAAGGTTTTATAACACATGTAGGAATGACTTTCACATGACTGCTTTAAGCTTATTATCACCATTATAAAAACTGTGCAAACGCTTAGCATGCATTAGAGAAGCTATAACTAAATCTGTGACAAGAACTCTGCCATTTCTCATAACATAGTGGCTGGAAGGGAGGAGTTAATTTAGCCCAGCAAGCCAATGACCAAGAAAATAATGTAAAGTGTTGTGTTGGAGTGTGAGCCATTCCAAGTAAGCCCTGTTGGAGGCAGGAAGGGTGTGAGATGAGTAGGCCATTATCCACAGGAAGGAGTAAACATTTAAAGGATGGCAGCTCTGTGAGAGGTCCCAGGCCCTGTCTAACTGGCCCCAAGGTCACTAAACCTAAACAAGGTGGATTTGGACTGGAGCACAGGGTTTTACATCAAGCAGAGGACTGAGGCCGAAAGCAGTGAGACTGGAACTAGAAGACAGAGCATCTAAGAGATTTTACAAATCTCTCCCAAGTGCTGTCTACAATAGAGAACTATTTTATTGTGGTGATAGGATACTTTTATTTGGTGCTTGATAAGGACATAATAAAGCTTTTCTGAAATTAGGAATTTAAACAAACACTACTATGCAAATCCAGGGTTCATTTTAGGTAGGATAAGGATGCAGGTGAATTTATCTTCAGTAAGTCCCCATAGATTTTGGGCATGGCCCTCTGTATCCCCAGTATGGTTCCTGTTCTTTACAATTTGATAGTCTTATGACACATGGGTGCCAGCTAGGAGAAGAGGGGAGCTTACATCCTAAACACTGAACAAGTCTTGACTATAGAGTGCTTTTATTGATTTATTATAAGCAAACTTTTTTTAAATTAAACTTATTGGTGTGATATTGGTTAATAAAATAATACAGGTTTCCAGTGTATAATTCTACAATACATCATCTGTACATTGTATTGTGTGTTCATCACCCAAAATCAAATCTCCTTCTGTCACCATATATTTTCTACCTCCCACCCTCCCCTCTTTCCCTCTGGTAACCACTATACTGTTGTCTGTGTCTATGAGTTTTTGCTTATTTGTTTTCTTGTTTGTTTGTTACTTTCAGCTTTATATCCCACATATGAGTGAAACCACATGGTTCTCGACTTTTTCTGTCTGACTTATTTCGCTTAGCATTATATTCTCAAAATCCATCTATGTTGTTGCAAATGCTAGTAGCTCATCTTTTCTTATGGCTGAGTAATATTCCATTGGACATATGTACCACATCTTCTTTATCCAATCATTTATTGAAGGATACATTGGTTGTTTCCATGTCTTGGCCACCATGAATAATGCTGCAATGAACATAGGGGTACATATATTACAAATAAATGTTTTCAAAATTTTCAGGTAGCTAGCCGAAAGGAATTGCTGGTAATACGCTAATTCCATTCTATTCTAAGTAATCTTTCAAGTAATTTTCCTGCAGACAGTACTAAGTGTGTCTCTAAATATTTGATAGAATAAATAGGCGATGAAGAAGAAAGATCACAAAATTCAGAGCAGGATTCCAGGCTGTCATCACCAGCTGCATGACCTCATCTGATGAGACAATGCATAAAAATTCTTTAAGAACTGAAAGGACTATATGCTTTGGTTGTTATTTCTTATACATGGTCAGGGAAATTAATCTTTTAAAACATTTTCAAATATGATTCACACTAAATTAAGAGATGAGAACTATTTCAGGGGACTTGCTTATACATTTCCTGGTGTGTGCTACATTCACAAAGTTTTGTTTAACGCTGAACCCCAGTTTACACGGCATTGCTTACTGATTGCCTGTTACCTACCAAGTGCTATGCTAGGTTAACAACCATTTTATTGATGAGGATATTATAGCACCAAGCTGTTTATTCAATACTTTATTCAAACTCACAGAAAGATTATGTCTTTTTAGACAGGGCCTCTATTAGAACAGAAGAAGAAAGAGGAACAATAATTATAAAAATTGCAATAGCAACTGACTGAAATCCCAGCACTTTGCCTGATAGTTTACATGCATATCTTCTTTAATCATCACAACCCTGTGAGATGACTATCAATCACCCAGTCTTAAAGTTGAGGAGACTGAGGTTCAGAGTCTTGAAAGGATGTGCCCAAGGAAATCCAGCTGGGATCGAAATCCATCTTTACTCAAGACCTTGACTTCCATACTATGTTCTACTGCCTCCCAGAGTAGAGCAGGAATAAAACCATCATGTTTCCCAGTTCCAAATCAATGAATTCATCAATATCAAATTTCTGAGAAAAGTCCCCTTAAAATTTGTCTTTACTAAAATTTAAGTACTGAAAAGACAGCAATCTATGCAGTTGTTTCCTCGAAGTTTCTATAGTGACTTAGGTTTATATTGTATTTAAATGGAATCTGAAAGGTCAGATGATTTGTAGTTAAAAAAGATAAAAAATCACTGACTGAATTATTCCCTCTAAACTAGCATTATTTTCTCTAATATAAAAAAATAATGTCAACTGATCATTCCTTTTTCTGATGCTTCTCTTCCTTTCTATCGGACACTATATTTACCTTCACATAAAATGATCCAGGTGAGGAATACAATTAATGTAAGGAAAAGGAATCCTTTTGCTTTTTGGAGCGTAGTTAGCCAGATTCTGTCAAAAGACTGTATTGAGGATTACGTATGTTTTCCCTAAATTGGCTGTGTTAGTATCTACCTCCCAGCGAGTGTGGCTATATAATTTGTGGAGTCCAGGGCAAAATGAAGACTAGGGCATCTTGTTCAAAAACTACTAAGAATTTCAAGACAGCAACAGCACAGCATACATGTTGAGATTATGAGCCTGCTCAGGTCACAAGCTCATGATCCTGTTCTGCCTTCCAGTACAATTGTATTATACCCCCAGGAACACATCAGTAACAAACTTGGCTTGGTGGAACCAACAGATCAATATCCTTGGTGAGCACAGAACTGACCCTCTTAGGGATGCCTGACTAAGAAGCCCATGGAAGGATATCTGAAGCTTTAGCTATCAGATTCACTTAAGGCATTTTGTCTCTGGAACAAGAGCTTGCATAGGTACGTAATTGCTGTAAGTTATTTCCTTGTAAAAAGCCATTCAAGTGTTTAATTTAAGTCAATAGTCATATGAAACATTTTCCAATGTAAACGTGATAAGGTAAAATAACAATATTGGTCTTTGTTTTGTTTTGCCAAAGAAAGAATATATTTGGCATATGATCTTGGTAATTATCATTGCTTAGTGGACTAAGCTGGAATTGAACCCAGAAGGAGCCTGGAAAGCCTGGGTAGGGCACGGAATAAAGCACTTGTTTGGGGGGAAGGGGTTGTCTCTGCTTCTGTGCACGCTCTATTCACCCATAAACTAGAGAAGTAAGGAGAGAAATGAGGGAAGAGTGAAAACCCAAGAATAGTACATGTCTTCTATGTAGAACTGTAGACATATTTTAAAAGATGAAAAGTTTGCAGTCTTCTCAAAGAGATTTTTCTTTACAAATAGTAGTTTAAGTAGTTAGAATAGTTATATTTTAGAGGAAAATTAAAAAGATCCCCTTATCTGCTAAGATTTTAATTATTGACAAGTAAAGAACAAAAATATTGGAAATCCTTGAACTATTGGAAATTATTCTCCCTCCTCAGCTTCCATATAGATTTTTCACTCAGGGCACTTAAAATAGACAAAGGACAATTAAAAAGTAAATAAATAACAAAAAAGTCATAGCTTAAAAATGCAAAAAAGATAGACACTTGATGGGACCCTGTAAAATAAATAATCTATGTGGTTTAAAGCTTTTAAATGAAGTGATCAGTTTCCCTTGGGTGGGTTCTAGAGTGGAAGAAGTGGGGAGAAAGAATGCCGTAAAACTGTCACCGAGACAATGATGCCTTCCTTTGCAATGAGTTTTATATGAGGACTGATGGTCAAGTTTGCTTGTTAAATGTCATCTTGGAAAGCAAAAGTTGCCTTTGAAAGTGTGGAATATAGTCAATAAGATAAACAGTGGATCAAGCACTGTGAGTTTTCAAATTTATTGAAAGAGAAGAAATAAAGGTGTAACCTTTAGAAATAGGAAACAGAAAACTGAGGAAGGATTAGCTAATGCAAAAGCATTCTTCTCAAGAAAGAGCTAAGCGATCACCTACGGAAAACACAATTTAGGGGAAAGGATTAGAAGAAAAATATTAAATATATTAATGGATAGATTTTATGTCTCTACAGGTACTCATTTTAGAAACACTGGCTTGAAGTACTTGACAAAAATTGAGGTTGGGCCTTTAAGTACAAACTGAATTAGATGATTCAGAAAGACAGTTTCTGGGAATTGCCATAAAATTCAGTTAGAAGTTGAATCTGGACTTATACTGTAAAAATTATATGCCTTAATTAGTGACTTTACTTTCTGTGGTTGGATATAAAATTTATTATATATAAATATATATTTATATATACATATGTGAATATTATATACGGATACATATTCCTATATAATCATATTAATATTATATATGAATATATATTCACATACAATAATATGATAATATAATATTATATATATTATGCATATATTTCCATTCTTTCATTTGGCATATGTACTGGGCTTGTTCGAGAATGTAAACGTGAAAAGGTGTACAGGGGAGGAAAAATTTTTCCTCTACCTATCATAAGTTCTCAGCTAGGTCTCTGTAACAAAAGATAGATTAACAAGAGAAAAGCATATACATTTATTCAATGCAAGTTTTGTGTGACAAGGGAGCTCTCAGAAACAAATGAAGACCCAAAGAAGTGGCAAAACCTAAGTGCCTATATATTAGGTTGAAAAAAGAGAGGCAATTGTGGAAAAGTAACTAAAATATATGGGGAGACTAAAGGGAGATAAGAGTTATTTTAATAAGGTCTGCATGCAGAATTCTCTCTGCCTCAACTCCTATCTCTAGTGATTAGAATATCTCTTTCCTCCTGGAATAAGGGTGGCATCTTTCACATGGGAATTTTTTTCAACTTCCAGTATCAATTATTTTGCTAGGATCTGGCTATAGTTAACTATAGCAAGACAGTGCTCAATACTATTTAAGCCTCATTTTAGATTCTTTAAACTACCTCAGTATCAGTAAATGTGAGAATTCACATTCCTATAATGGAAAACTAAAATTTGACATAAAAAATTTACTCAATATTGAGGTAACTGCATAAAATTTTATATGAAACACATGAACTTCAATATTACAGAATTTGGCCTTTATAAACTAGTTTACACATAAAGAAAGTTATTCTTTGCTTATCTGTCCTAACTTATGAAGTGTTGCATCAACAGACCCCATCCCGTAGTTTTTTACTGTGGGAACAAATGATTCTTCCGCTTAAGACAAGATGAAAAAACCCAAAGTTCCCACGCAGGAAAAAACCATTGACCCAGAATGATCAAATTCTAAAGTTTCAGCAGATGTAGCACCAGAAATAGGTTATGGGCAGCTCTTACTTAAGTCTTTTACCTATAACTATAGGAAGTTATAGTGTTGACCAAAAGAACACACATTTCTCACTAAACTTTGTTTTAATGGGACTCAAAATTCTGTGACAGATTTTTGGTCAACTTGTTTCCATTAAATAGTACCGATTTTAAAAACCAATAATTTAAAAATGTCCCCCACAAAAAACCCAAATGGTCCACAAAATATTCTCCTTTCCTTCTGAAGGTCTTATGATGCATTGTAATCATTAACCAGTCTTTTACTATTAAACTGAAATGGCACAGTTCTGAGACACAGTTCTGAGATAGTTCTTCCACCAGGGATAAAGACTGGTGGAAGGTATTGGAGACAACATTCATTTAGGCTTCTGAGCTTTTCCGGCAGATTTGGTGACTTTGCCAGCCCCAGCTACTTCTTGTCCACTGCTTTTATGACACTCACAGCAACTGTCTGTCACAAATAGCAAAATGGCCCAGAGAAGGATAGTCAGAGAAGCTCTCAACACACAGAGGCTTGCCAGGAAGCATATCAATGATGGCAGCAGTACCAGATTTCAAAAACTTTGGGCCACCTTCCAGCTATTTTCCAGAATGATGATCAATCTTCTCCTTCAGCTCAGCAAATTTGCAAGCGATGTCATCTGTGACCCAGTCCAGGTGTATATCCAGCACTGATTTGGCCTGGATGGTTCAGGATAATCAACTGAGCCGTGAAGCCAGCTGCTTCCATTGCTGGGTCATTTTTGCTGTCACCAGCCACATTGCCACGTTGAACATCTTTGATAGATACATTCTTGACATTGAGGCCCACATTGTCCCCAGGAAGAGCTTCATTCAAAGCTTCATGGTGCATTTCAACAAACCTTACTTCAGTTGTAACGTTGACCGGCGCAAAGGTGACCACCATGCCAGGTTTGAGAACACCAGTCTCCTTTCAGCCCACAAGGACAGGACCAATACCACCACTTTTGTAGACATCCGGCTGCGGCAGACGCAAGGACTTGTCAGTTGGATGAGTCGGAGCTGGGATACAATCCAGAGCTCCAAGCAGTGTGGTTCCACTGGCATTGCCATCTTTATGGGTGAATTTCCATCCCTTGAACCAAGGCATGTTAGCACTTGGCTCTAGCATGTTGTCACCATTCCAACCAGAAACTGGCACAAATGCTACTGTGTCAGGGTTGTAGCCAATTTTCTTAATGTAGGTGCTGACTTCCTTAATGATGTCCTCATATCTCTTCTGGCTATAGGGCAACTCAGTAGAATCTATTTTGTTAACACCAACAATTAGTTGTTTCACACCCAGTGTGTAAGCCAGAAGCATGCTCATGGGTTTGCCCATTCTTGGAGACAACTGCTTCAAATTCACCAACACCAGCAACAACAATCAGGATGGCACAGTCAGCACGAGATGTGCCTATAATCGAGTTTTTTATAAAGACTGTGTCCTGGGGCATCCATGGTGGTCACATAATACTTGCTGGTCTCGAATTTCCACAGGGAGATATCAGTGGTGATCCCGCGCTCACATTCATCTTTCAGTTTATCCACGACTCAGGCATTTTTGAAGAAGCCTTTCCCATCTCAGCAGCCTCCTTCTCAAATTTTTCAATGGTTCTTTTGTTGATCCCATCACGTTTGTAGACAAGATGGCCAGTAGTGTTAGAGTTGCCCAAATCTACGTGTCCACTGATGATGATGTTGATATGAGTCTTTTCCTTTTTTTACCAGTTTCCTTGCCCCTAGTCTGACACTCTCATCCACCTTTTTTATACATGTACCAGAGAGATTGTATCAGGTCACAAAGATCATGAATGCTGGAAATTATTTGTCTGTCAAGCAAACATTTATTGGGCTGACTTGCACATTGCTGTTTATTCATGACATTCATTTCCTTCTTTCCCCTATTATTTCCGCTTTGAAATCCATGTAATTCTACAGAGGAAGTATGTGCCCTAGGCTACTCCATCTTCTTTGACACAAAAGTTGGTTCCTACATGACATTTGACTTAAGCCTGCAAATTAGAGTGAATCTTAAGTTCAGCTTAGAATGTTAGAATAAGATTGTTCTCTCTCCCTCTGGATGTTGTGGTATGCATGTACAAGACCTAGAGTTATAATAACTATGTTTGCTCCATGAGGAAAGTATTCCTAGTTTCAAGTGAGCACAGAGAGGAGGGCAGAGCCAAGAGTATCACAAAGAAATAAAGCCAGAGCCCTAATTATAAGAAACTGGTTCAGGCCATCCCTAGAGTTTCTATTGAGGAATTTTGTTACATGGACCAATAAGTTATCTTTATTTATTTAAACCAGATTATATCACATTTTCTATTACTTGCAACCAAAAATATCTACTCCGAAGCTTGCCATCTGTCAGTATTTGTGCTAGAATATTGGGGTCATTTTACAATTTAAAACTCTTAAATGATTCTCCTTGCTTATAGTGATGTTGATAATTAGTATATTCACATACAGGACAAAATCTCAGCTCCTTTTTAAGGTGTTTCAAGGTCAACAGTGCCCTCCATAATACGGCCTTAGCTACTTGTCCAGCTGTATCCCCCTCTGGCATTTTATCCTCTGATGTTATTTGCAATTCTCCAAACATGTTCTCCAGGTTTGAAAATATGGCCACAAACTATTTGACACTACTCTGATTGTGATGTGATATATGTCTCCTCTCCTTGAATCTGACTAGTGTTTGACTACATTGGCCAACAGATTATAGCTGAAATGATGCTTAAGTGGTTTCCAAAACTGGATCATAAGAGTTGTGTGGCTTATTTCAGGTTTCCCCGGAATACTCACTCTCTAAATGCGTCCTCATTGGGCTTTCCCTCTGGGAACCCTACTACCATGTGATGGGAACCTCAATCCACATTAGATAGGCCCACACTAGATGTGGCTAGGTCCTCCTATCCACAGTTTCTGTTGAGCCCAGCCTTGGAGTCACCTGGACTCAGCCACCAGAATGTGAGTGAAGGAACTTTCAGATGATCCAGTCCTCTGGCCGTGAGTCACTTATAGGCATTTCTAGATTTCTACAGTCTTTCTAGATAAGGCCCAAGCTGTTATGAACCAGAGATAAGCTTCAGAATTCTGCTCTGCCTTCTCAGAATTCCTATTTTACAGGTCAGTGAATGTAATAAAATGGTTAGTTTACACTACTAAGGTTGGGATACTTTGTTACACACCAACAGATAATTAGGACAGAATTTGGACTTCTATTAGAATTTGTTCTGAGTAGAACAAAAAAGGTGGAGGGAGGGAGGATTACCTCTCTCTGTCTGCCTGTTGAGCTGGGATATCAGTCTTCTCCTGCACTCATAGCTCCTGGTTCTTGGGCCTTCAGACTCTGACTGGAGTCATCTCAGGTGCTCTGGCTCTCAGGCATTTGGCCTGTACCACTTGTTTTCCTGGATCTCCAGCCTGCAGACAGAAGATTATGGGACTTCTCAACCTCTTTAGCTGTGTGATCCAGTTCCTTATAATAAGTGTTATTAGAGAGAGAGAGAGAGAGAGAGAGAGAGAGAGAGAGAGAGAGAGAGAGAGAGAGAATCCTATTGGTTCTTTCTCTGGAGAACCGTGACTAATACAATAGGCTATATTATTGTCACATCTAGGTTTAGTTTAGATGCCTCTATTTACCCCTTGTGACCTTGAACACACACTCCCAGTCAGACTAGGAGTTTCTTCCTTTATATTCCCATGAGCACTTGACTCAAACATCCATTAATGTCACTGTTAATACTAGTTGACACATATAATTATCAGACGCTGTTTGCATCTCCATTATTAAGTTGATAACCCAAGGAAAGGGACTTCCCTTATTCATCTTTTTATCCCCAGTGTCTAAAATGATCATTAAGAAATTCAGTGAATACTTATAAACTGACGCATAAATAACACCTGCTATGCTTGTAAACTAACCATAAATAACAGTTGTTTTGAGGATTATGTTAGATTGTGTATGTGATTGGGTGTCATCAACTAAAAAGTGCTTCTCAAATGTTCATTATAATTATTATGGGCTAAATTCGCTTTGGTGGAGTGGCCAAACTAGTAACATGACTTCCATTTATATCAATGATTCTATGACAAAGTAATTATAGTAATAATCATTGTTGTACGTTGAATGCTTACATAGCACAATGGCTGACACAATAGGCTATATTATTGTCACAACCTTTTGGCCAAGGTTGCCTGATGTGCACAATCGCTCTTTCTTATAGCAGATCTCTGGCCTCGATTTTTGTATTTCTTGGTGCTGATTTTCCTATTCTGCCCAGATTTATAAGCTCCCTTCTCCCTCTAGGGACTGAAGCCTACTTTTGTTCTTCCAGATGCTGCGGAGGGACTGTTCTACCCAAAACTGACCACCTAGAACATGAGGTTGCAACTTGCTGCCCCCAATGACCACTCCTTCTTGGGGAAATATTCAGTTATGTCTGTCCACTGGGCCAGACACTATTGGCTGTTGGTGTAAATAAAAATTAAGTCAAGGCTATTTTGCAGAAATTGACAAGCTGATCCTAAAATTCATATGGAATTGTTAGGGGCCCAGAATGGCCAAAACAATTTTGAAAACAAATAAAATCAGAAGAATCACACTTCTTGATTTCAAAATTTACTGCAAAGCTACAGTAATAAAGACAGTGTGCTACTGGCATAAAGATAAACATATAGATCAATAAAATGGAAATAAGAATCCAGAAAAAATTCTTACATTTATGGAGAATTGATTTTTTCATGAGGGTGCCAAGGCAATTCAATGCGGGAAAGAATAGACTTTTCAACAAATGGTACTGGGACAGCTGGATAACCATATACAAAAGAATGAAGTTAAACCCCTGCCTCGCACATATACAAAAATTAATTCAAAGTGGATCAAAGACATAAATATAAGAGCTCAAACTATACAACTGTTAAAAGAAAACATAGGCATAAATCTTTGTGGCTTTTGATTTAGGCAATGGTTTCTTAGATATGACACTAAAAGCACAAGTGACAGGAGAAAAAAGTTTAAAAATTAGATTTCATCTAAATAAAAACTTCGTGTGCTTCAAAGGACACCATCAAAAAGGTGAAAAGACAAATACAGAATGGGAGAAAATATTTATAAAGTATATATCCAATAAAGGACTTATATCCAGAATATATAAAGAACTCTTACAGTTTACAACTCAACAATTAAAACATAAACAACCCAATCAAAAAATGGACAAAGGATGTGAATAGACATTAATTCAAAGAAAATATACAAATGGCCAATAAACATATGAAATGATACTCAACATCATTAGCCATTAGAGAAATGCAAATCAAAACACAATAAGGTACCATTTCACACACAATAGGATAAGTAATATAAAAGACAGACAATGACAAATGTTGATGAGGATGTGAAGAAGATGGAACCACATACGTTACTGGTAGGTTTGTGAAATGGTGCAGCCACTTTGGAACACATTTGGGCAGTTCCTCAAAATGTTAAATAAAGATTTACCATAAGACGTGACCATTCTACTCCTAGGTATATACCCAAGAGAACTGAAAACTTAGTCCACACAAAAACTTGTACATTGATGTTCATGGTAGCCTTATTCATAATAGTTCAAAAATGGAAACAACCGAAATGTCCATCAACTACTAATAAATGAATGAACCAAATATAAGTCCATAAAATGAGATATTATTTAGCAATAAAAATGAATGAAGTACTGATACATGCTACAACAAGAATGAGTCTTGAGAACATTATGCTAAGCAAAAGAAGCCAGTCACAAAAGGCCACGTACGGTATGATGGCATTTAGGTGAATCATCCAGAAGAGGCAAATACATAGAAAAACAAATTAGACTAGTGGTTGCCAAGGGCTGGGGAAAGCATAAATGGGGTGTGACTTCTAATGGATATGAGATTTGTTTTTGAGGTGTTAAATGTATTCCAGAATTAGATATTGGTGATGTTTATACAGTTCAGTGATATACTGATACCACTGAATTGTATAGTTTAAAAGTCTGGATTTTATTATATGTGACATATCTCAGTTAAGCTGTAGTAAAAGAAAATATTAAGCTGAGATTTCCTTTCACTCCTTGGGACACTCAAATTTGTACTTCCTTATGAACTAGCTCTGAAGTGGTGTTGATTCATTAGATTTTGCCTCACTCCCCTAATGCCCCAACCTGATTCTGAGGTCCCTATATACCTTATTGATAATCCTGAATCAGAATAGGTTAAGGAAATATTATTTTTTTCAGTCAGCAACAGTATTTTCAGACTCCTGAATGAAATACACACTGTTAAGCTGCAGCAGTATATTTTGACCTGTATCTAAATATTTTGATATATTGATTACACTGGGATGTTTCTTAAACAATCAAGGTCTCTAGGTCAAGTATCTGACTCTGGAATAATTAAGATATTTACATGTAATAGTGTTTGTGTAAAATTATAACCTATTTTTAAAGATTTTGTTTTGATCATTAAAAATCTCAGCCCATTGTTACTTCACTACCATTCCCCCCAAAAAGTTTCTCTTTCAAGAAGCAAATGTAATATGAAATGGTGAAAATAAACTTGTCTCTGTTTGAAAGTCCTTCAAGTTAATTTTAAAAATGACATCTTAAATTTGCCCTATTTCTCCAAACTCTGTACCCACTAGGAGACTTGGGGGCAAAGTATAATTATGTGGAATTCATTCTTGACAGGTTCCTGGGACCTCTACCCCTCTATTCAGCAACCTTTATTTCAACAAAAGTGAATATAATATCACATTTTTTCTGCTGAACAAATACCATCTGAGTCTGAAATGAACGACACTGCACATCATCAGGCACATCTGAAAGGCTGTAACCTAAATAGTGAACCTGTTTATAACGTACACTAGCCTCCGAATTTCTCTTCTAGTCTTCTGAGGCCTGTTACTAAATCCCTTTCTACATTAAAAACACTAAGCACACTCTCCACTTACCTGACAGACTGCAAAACAGCAGAGAATACAAATTGTGCTTGGCTATCATGTCTTCACTGTACGTGCAGCAGCCACACACAATGGTGGTCAGTAATGACTGAAATATGGCACTAAATACAATCCCCTCCATGTGAATTAAATTAATTGATTTATTAGGTGCAAAATAGCCAGGTGGATTTAAGCTAATTAAGAATTTGATTGCTAATTGCCAACAAGGGGGGGATTTAAAAAAATAAGTTGAATAAGGGATATACTTGTAGCACATACTAGCTGCAGGCTGCCTCCAGCAAGGAAACGATGATAGGAATGTAGCGATACTAACAACTATGGTCTCTCAGTAGAAATAGAACAGCATATTCTCTCTGCGATCCATGAATGTTTCTGGCAGGGTCACCTCCTCTTGGGAGACACCAATAGGAAAACCAGGCAAGATGAACACACACACACACTCACACACACACACACACAAACACACACCCTCACACACACACCCTCACACAAACTCACACACACACCCTCACACACACTCACACACTCATACACTCACACACAGACTCACACACACTCACACACACACACACACACACACACACACACACACACACACAGAAACCATATAAAGTTAAGAGGGATCCTCAAAAAAGATAGCCAAACATATGAACAGTGAAATAGTAATAAACCAGGATGGTTTGCCCTACTAGAGGAATGACATGGAGGAATATAATGTTCCATTACATACTTCAGTATTCGTCCATTTATCTATCCTATACATTTATCTACCCACCCATCTATCTAAATATTCATTCAAAGTTTGTTGAATATTTATGTACACTTTTATATCCTCCTTCTTTACGTGGTACGATATCTTACAGATACCAACATGTTAATAAAAGCACACCATATTTTTTTTCAAATATTTATTTAATATTCATTATGTGCTTTGCTTTGTGCTAAGCACTTCCCATGCATAATCTCGTTTAATCCTAGCAAAATGTTAAAAAACAACAGAAACAAACAAACAAACAAACAAACAAACAAAAAAACTACAAATGAAGAAATTGAAGCTTAGACATGTTGAATAATTTGTCCAAGAACATGAATCTGGTAAGTTGTAGAGTTGGGATTCAAACACAAGCAGTTTGTCTGTAGTGTTCTAGTGCTTAATCACTTCCCTACACTGCCTTTCTATACATCTTTTTAATGGCTGTGTCATATTACAGTGTTTTGATGGGCTATAATTCATGTCATTCCCCAATTTTGGACACCTAGGTTGCTTCCTTTTTGCTATTAATAAATATTGCTATAGTGAGTATACTTGTGTATCAATTTACTCACACTTATGATTGTTCTTTGTGCATTTGTATACTCCCTTTGGAGAAATTTAGATGCTTGGCCCACCTCTAAATGGGATTTTTTTGTTTTTTTAATCATTGAGTTCTTTATCCATTTTAGTTACAATTTTCTTATCAGATATATGTTTTACAAATATTTTCTCCCATTCTATGGGTTGTCTTTCACTTTCTTGATAGTGTCTTTTGAAGTGTTTCTAAGAGTTTTGGTGCTTACTTTTAGGTCTTTGATCCATTTTGAGTTAATTTTTGTACATGGTGTGAAGTAGGGGTCAAACTTCATTTTTTAACATGTTTATAGCCAGTTCTTCCAGTACCGTTTGTTGAAGACTCTTCTTTCCCAATTGAATGGTGTTGGCAGCCTGTCCAAAATCAGTTGACCATAGATACATAAATTTATTTCTGGACTTTCCATCTTGTTGGAATTTGTCAAATGCTTTTTCTATGTTTAATGAGATGTTCAATGTGGGTTTGTTATTTATTCTGTTGATATGATGTTTTACGTTAATTGATTTTTGAGTGTTAAACCAACCTTGCTGTCCTGAAATAAGTACCACTTGGTTATGGTGTATAATTCTTTTGATATGTTGCTGAATTTGATTTGTTAGTATTTTATTGAGGATTTTTGTTTTTATATTCATAAGGGATACTGGTCTTGATTTTTTAAAAATGTAATACCTTTGTTTGGTTTTGGTATTAGAGCCTCATAGAATAAGATGGAAAGTATTCCATCCTCTTCTAATTCTTGGAAGAGTTTGTAAAGACTTGGTAGTACTTCTTTAAATATTCACCTGTGAAGCCATCCAAATATTTCTTTAGATAAGACATCTGGAAGTGGAATTAGTGTGTCAAAGATATAAACATATGTGAAACTCTATATACATATTGCATAATTGTTTTCTGGGTAGGGAGTACCAATTCCTATTTCCAGTAGCAGTACACAGTTAGTACATAGTTTTGCTCTTAGTAGTTTCTCACTAAATTTATGTTGAATTTTATCAATAACTGATTCTTCCCAACCCTAAAAACAACATTCACTAGCATATCAATCAAACAATTTTTCTTAATACTAGTGCTTTTTAAAAAGGATTGCATCTTTTGTTTACAGTAATTAAAATTTTATGGGTTTGCTATATTGATTTCAGGCCAATCTCAACCAAAATGAACTAACATTCTCTACATCCTGCATATTCTAGAGTTCAATGAGTAATAAAGGCCTATATCTACCTAATATTTTTAGCGTACAGAGAATTTTCACCTATAATATAGCTTTCTGAAAGTGTAGGAAGCATCTATAAGATATGCTTAATATGAATTTGATCACAAGCTAGCTCAGTTTGTTTTGCTATTGTTAACAAAATGTGATAAAGAATATGTGACTTTAATAATTATGAATATTAATAAAAATACTTTGTAGATTCTTGTATCATGCTTGTCATATGTAAGAGATTTCATATTTTCATTATAGCTCTTTATGTATATTCTGGACTCATTTCCAATATGAATGAATTTAAGCACCTACTGAGATTTATTTTTTCCCCTTTATTGAGATATAATTAACATAGGACATTGTGAAAGTGTAAGGTGTACACTGTAATGCTTTCATACCTATTTACATTTGATCTGGATTTCTGACAACTGACACACTTTAAATGAATATAAAATGTGGACCTTCACAGTGGAATGTACCAAATCTAGGTATGTGTCTTGTCCACTAACCACAGAGCTCATTCTCCTTTGGATGCACTCTCTTGACTGAGAGACGCTCCTCCTCTTCATGAAAGGTCCTGGAGCTTGTCAACCACCGTCCAATTAAGCACAAGGTCCATTTTAAACCTGCCAGATCCAGGTGTGTGTTTTCCTACTATGGTCCTTGTTTCTTACAATACTAGGAAAAACGACTCATAATCATATAACACATATTCCATACAAGTTGGTCCTAGTGAAGATTTGGACAAACAGTTAAATATATTCTTTAATCACTCCGGTTGCACAAGCTTATGTTACTTAAAATGGCATACCAGGCACTAGTCATTTAAGTCTTGCTTCATTAAATTTGAGTATCTTATATTTTTTCTTCTCTTTTATTACTTTTCACTTTGGTGGTTGTTTATAGCCCTGCTGGACTCACTTGTTTCTTTATTTAAGAGTTCACTGGGTTTGTATCTGATCTTATCTTCAGTGTCACCACCTTCCCACCTCATGCTGGTTGATTTAATATTCACAGTGACATTATCTCCAACTCCCCTGTGAATGAATTCACTTCCGACTTAGAGCAAAATACTGCATGAATTATACACAAAACATTGCCAGTTTAAGTGGAAGAAAAGGTTACATTCTGGATTAATTCTTTTTCTCATGCCTGGTTCCTTATTGGTCCCATCCCATTTCCGTGTATGTACATTGTGTGTATTTTAAAGTCACCTACGTTTTATAGAATTTACTAAACATATACAGTTTTTTCTCCTAAACTTTATTGCTCTTTAATATACTGTAGATAAAATTATTTCATATGTACTTTCAAACATACATATTTCTCTCACATTACTGAAGAGCTCATGGGCCTACACCTTACATCACATGAAATTTCTAAGCACACAGTACAGTGTATGTACTTCCCATTTCTTAGCTAAATTGTTTTGGTTGGAAGTAAAAGAAACTAACTGTTTAAGTAGTAAAGGGAATTTATTAGAAGGATGTGGGAGTATCTTAAAGAACCCGAGGAGAGCTGGCCTGCCCAGGGACTAAACACAGAACCTAGAGAGCCACCAGGCACTCGTGCAAGCGTCACTGCTTTACAGTTCTTAGCTCTGCTTCTCCCTGGGCATCTGTGCATCTCCAGGTCAGTTGTTTTTGGCTCTTGGGGTACATGATAGAAAAGGCTCACCCCAAAGTTCCTGCATTTAGTCTTAGTTCCAGATGTGAAAATAATTAGATTGGCCTAGTTTGGACCACGTGTGTATCTCTGTTCCAGTGATCTGTGATCAGTACCCATAGCAGCCTGCGGTAAGGGGCAGATGGAGTAGTTCTCATTAAAAAGGTGTCAATAAGCTAGACAAACATCTTTGGCGTTTGTTTAGTGTACTGTTTAGGTGCTAGTTCATGAATTACAAAAAGAAACTCACTGTTCCCCCGAAAATAAGACCTAGCCAGACAATCAGCTTTAATGCATCTTTTGGATCAAAAATTAATATAAGACCCGGTATTACATTATTATATTATATTATATTATATTATATTATATTATATTATATTATATTATATTATATTATATTATATTATATTATATTATAGACTCAATCTTATAGTAAAATAAGACCCAGTATATCATATCATATCATATCATATCATATCATATCATATCATATCATATCATATCATATCAGACATGGTCTTATAGTAAAATAAGACTGGGTCTTATATTAATTTTTGCTTCAAAAGACACATTAGAGCTGATTGTCTGGCAAGGTCTTATTTTTGGGGAAACACGATATTTAACAGAAAATAAACCATATCTGGGCTCCTTCAGAAAAGCATAGAAGTTTGAGATTCATCAGTATGAAGGTGTTTGTTCTCTAAATGACACTCATCTGCCATGTTCACACTTTTCTATGTAGCGTTTTGGCCTCGTCCTTTTATCCATGTGTATTTCTTTGATGTGTATAAGGGAAATCATAAATAATTTGCAAAATTTTCTGATTCCTTCATTCCCGGATACAGATAAGTAGAAGAAATGGAACTGACCTAGTGAGATTCAGTTTCATGCTCCTCATAGTTGATGTGGGTATTATTTCCCCAATAAGCATTCTTAATGTTCTCAATAATACCAGCTGTTGTGATTTTCTTACTAACATGGTCTTTCATGACTTGCACTCTCTGGCTTATTACAGCACATCTGTGTGACAATGAAAAATTTTCCATAACTGTGAAATCGGGTTTGAATTTTGAGATAGTATTTCTGAAGATGCATCTAGTTAATATCTGGTGATATTTATGCATCTAGTTAATATCTGGTGATATCTATGTCCCCATGTAATATGTTGCTAGAAAAATGTTTTATATTCACTTACTCATTAACCTTTTATTTATTGCTATCATAAAATAAGTAGCACCGTATGGGCTAAAAAGAAGTGGAATACTCTTCCACAGGCTGTTTATAAATTTTAAAAAAAGAGACGTTAAGATAAGAGTTTAGGAGAAAAAAGACATCATGTAAACTATGTCATGGAGGTCAAAATAGGAGCTTTCATAGAGGAGGTGTCCAATGTCATCAAGGAAAGGGTCGTGGTATTTGGTAAAGTGAACCTATCAGAGTGCATTTAGAATAGCTAATGTTCAATTATTTCGACAGATGTATTTTTGTTATCCACTTTTTCTGTTTTGGCCATTGATCGTATTTAACAGTCTTATTAACTCTTTTGCAATATTAATTATTTTCTCATCAGTTATCTCATTAATATGTATGTGTTCGTGGGAGTAGAGGGAAGAAATAGGCTCAACCCTGTTATATGTAGAGTTTGGGGCAAGAGTACAACAGGAGATCTACATGTTATATGTCTAAGTATTTCATTTAAAATTACAAATTAAACATAAAATGCTTTAAGTTAATATATTTATGGATTTCAAATGTATTTTACAGGTAAAATTAAAACTTAGTTAAATCTTAGTAGAATTCTTACAGACTATAAAACTGTCCTCAATTTATCTTTCATTGCTTTCACTGTCCATTGCATTGACAATGTAGTCAGTATCACACTTCACACTATCTGGGTTTATTAGTATACAAATATAAAAGTAATAGAAATTATTTAATTTTACAGAACATTATTTAACTGCTTTGTAGAACAGTTGTAAATAAAGAAATTATTTAACTGCCATATGAAACTCTTTTGGTTATCTCCAGAACTCTCTGATGCTATGAAATTTAATCCAAAGGGAAGCCAGGGTTCAGATGCTTGGCTAATGGGAAAGGATACTTCCTATGCAACAGTCTACTGAATTCATGCTCTCTCAGAAGTGCTTGGCAATTCAATTAATTCAATTAATTCAAGCCTTTTCTCGTAAGCTCGTTCACCTCTCAAATCCTGCTAGGTTTTGAAGCAGAGTCCCTCTCTGAAGTTGGCAATGGCACAATCCTCAAATCTTCATGGCATTTGGATACAGTCACCTTTTTTTCATAGAGACAGGGAAAGAGGTGTGGAGAAGCCTATCCATAAGCCTGAGTGGTGTTAGTCCTCCCAAGGGGATGGGAGGGGAGGTGATATTTACGGTTTCAGGCTAGGCAGACTCAGTACTGAAGCCAGATCCCCAATGATAAAAGCACCCTGGGTTCTTGATAGATATGTGAGTGTGTGTGTGTGTGTGTGTGTGTGTGTGTGTGTGTGTGTGTAATATATGGGACGTAGGACAGGGACTCCTCTTGCTTAAGTCTAAGGTCAGTCTGGCAAGAGGGGAAGCAGCATAATAGTTAGGAGGTAAGGGTAGCTAGCTCGGACATTTTCCACTAGAACATGAGCTCAATAAGGGCTCCAATGTCTCTATGTACTTCCCTCTGTATCCCAAGCCTAGAATAGTGTCAGACACATTGTAGATAGCCAAGGAAACTTTGTTGAATAAATGACTAGTGTACTGGTAGTGAATGATGCTTGATTATTACAAACGCTAACTGCAAGCTCAGAGGTAGCCATTCAGCTGGCAATATCTTTTGATGCTGTGAGTCTTACTTCACCTTTTCAGTTTCATTTTATTTATTTATTTATTTATTTATTTATTTATTTATTTATTTATTTATTCATTCATTCATTCATTTATTTAAGGAGGGCGCAACTCACAGTGACCCATGTGGGGATTGAACCGGCAACGTTGGTGTTATTAGCACCACCAACTGAACAAACCAATTAAACTAACAGGCCACCCCTTACTTCACCTTTTTAAAGTAGTAGTGGTTATATTACTCTCCTCCTAGGAATTCTTTTGAGCATAGTAAGACTACAAAAATGAGTAGTTTGCCCACTTCAGTTTAACTCATTTCTTAAGTGTGAAATTTTCTTACTAGGCATAGGCTTTCTCAGTTATCACAGAACATGGAAACCTTAGTCCATGCGTTATTTTGCCTTAAGCTGATACACGTATTTAGTGATGCTGGTAGCGTGCTGCCAGAGCCTCAGAAGGGCCTGTCTGAAAGGTGCCACATTAAGTGCACCGTGCTCTGCATATGTAAGTGAGGAGCTGCTCAGTTGTTTCCCTGCAGGGACAACTGTATTGTTTTTAATTGTCTATTTTAATAGGCCTGAATAAAATACTCTTCTGTTTTATTTGATTTGCATCCCCTAGTGGGATTTCTCCCTGCCTCCTTTTACCACTGTGACAGTTTCCTGTTTAGACATTTATTTCTTTTGACAGGGGCTCTTGATCTTCAACGGCAGTGACTGCTTCTCCATCTACTGATGCTCAATCCTAGTGTTTCCTGACCTATGGGATCATTTGCAAAAAAAGGATTGAGTTTTGGGAGTCTGGGAAAAATGAAAGAAATTCCATGAAGTAGTAAACAACAACAACATCAAGTGCAGGTTTGATTTAAGCAGCTAAATGAATCTGGATAAATTTTTGTTCAAATGTTCCTCGCAGTGATCCTCGGCCTCCGGGATTAACCCTCGTTTAACCACACCCAATCTCCCCCAGACAGATGCTCTACCACATATAGGACCATATTCGAATGACCTGGTTGGACAGTTTTCTCCTATGAGAAGTGTTTGGCTGGCGTAGGATGATGTAATAAAACACAATCAGGTCCAGGAGGCAGGAGATGTGAATTTTAGTAACGAGCTCTGCTGCTACATGACTATATGGCTTGTGTCAAATTATGTAGTTCCTTGCCTAAACACATAAGCAAGTTGGACTAAGTCCTCCCTGCTTCTATTTCCATGAGTGCTGACAAAGCATTCTTGGCTTGCTACGTCTGCTATACTTTATTTTCGTAGCAGATCTTGACTTCTGCTTTGTATCACCTTATATATTTGAAAAGATTTATACTCCTTTATTTGAAGTTTGAGGCGACTCACTGAAGAATGAGCGTGTATAATTGAATGTACACAGCCCCTGTGACTTATTTCATCACTGAACCCTGACTAAGAAATGGGTAAAGATGAACAGGTAAGCTTTGCAAAACCTCTTGGTGGATTATTTCTGTATATTTATTGGCCATACCACACTTTACTGTTCACCCAGCAGATTACCTCTTGGAATGACTTCGCCCGGAAGCCCTAAAAAAGTTGTAAAGTCAATGAAGTTGTATTCGGGACTCGTCCCTTTCTCTCTACCTTCTCTTTTATAAACCTTCTCCTCCAATGCCCAAGGCCTTCAAGCTGCTTTCCCTCACAGACAACTGCTCCTACCCCACCACCCACGCCTAAAATCCTCAAATTCTGCTGTGCTCTGATCCCCAAATACATTTAATAACAGAAAATAAGAATGTTGAAAATCCATTCTGCCACTCTGTATGGTTTTGGCAGGTCCAGGCACATGACCAGGCCTAGCCAGTCAGAGCACTCAAACCCTGCCAGATAAAACGATTGGTTTAGGGATGGGCCTGTGTGCCAAGGAGGGAAAGTCAGACTCCTCCCTGGCAATTTTTTTTGAAATCTCAGGAAGAAGACATGCTGTCTTCTCATTGGGATACCAGTTATAAGAGTAGTAAGCCTAGAGCAGCCCTTAGCCATTCCTGCTGTCATGTGGGAAATTAGCTTGAGAATGAAATCAATGCAAAGGGAAGCAGAGCTGAGATGGAGAGTGATGACTAATTCCTGATGATATTGTTTGACCTTTAGAGCAGCTATGACTGAAACTTGATTGATTCCTTAAAATTCCAGTTATGTGAGATTATAAATGGTCATGCAATCTAATTCAAGTTGAGTATTTTTCACTTGCATAAAAGTATTCCTAATACAATTTCTTAAATTCACTTTATTCCTATGATTAACAAATTTTTAATTACCTTCTTTACATTCCAAAGCAAATCCTACTGGAGGTTCATCTTTTCCTCCACTGTTATCCACCTACTTCTCTCCCTATTACAGGCACATTCATCCCTTTGGTTATCCAGGATTGTACCTTACTCTAGTTCCTGCTCTTTCTGTCCACAACCAGTTGTTGTCAAACTCTATCAGCTCTGCTACTATTGAAACATCTTATGGATCCATCCCCTGTAACTAATCCTTTCCTTTTGGATGCAGTTTCCATATTTTAGTCAGTCCTGAAGGAGGAGGAGACATTCAGCATCCATTCTTTACTCTGCTTCAGGCCAAAGAAAGGGGCCTATATCTAATCCTCTTTCCTAGCTCTTCCCCAATGGAGAAGAAATGGCTGGTCCGATGAGTCAGAAGATACTGACTCTTTGGGGGCATATTTTGCCTATGGACCAAGTGACTGTGCCTAAACCTCACCCTCCCTCGTCTTTATCCTGAGTCTATGAACCATGGGTCCTCTTTTGGGTTTCCCCTGCTCCATTAGTCAGCTCTTGGGCAGTGTCTGCATCTTTCCCTGTTCCTATGTCTCCACCTGTATCTAACTGGGTAAGTCAGCTGGGTCTACTTTGTGGATCCCACCATCATGGAATTAGTGGGTGGGAACCAAAAGTCTCACATAGACTTTGATGTTTAAAAATGGGGTTTCTAGTCAATGGATTGGCAGAAAAATCCCAACATGAGGATAAGGACATATTGAATACTTTTTAGAAGCTATTAAAAACTAATATTAGGTGTGTGTGTGTGTGTGTGTGTGTGTGTGTGTGTGTGTGTGTATCTCCTTCAGTTAGAATTGCAAAAATAAGAGGACTGAGTTGTAATAGGATTCAGGTACACAAATCTACAATAATGCCCATCCTAAAAGTCTTTAGTGGTTTCCATTACTCATAGAATAAATTCTAAGCTTATTGGTATGTCATTAAGTATCATCACAATCTACTTCTCTGGTCATATTTCCCACTCATCTCCCTGTGTGCAATCTACCCCATTGGAGTAATTTCCATTCCTCATCATGCCAAATACTTCTACATTTCTGTATTTTTCCTACTTGTCTTCCCTCTACCTGGACTTCTCATCTCACCATCTCATCCTTCCCCATGCTTCGAGGATGAGCTTTAAATGTTACCTTCTTCATAAAGTCTCCCCCAAGTCTTAACATTAAGAATATACAGTCAACTAATATTTCACAAGAAAGCCAAGGATAGTCCAGGGGGAAAAGATAGTCTTTTCAACAAATGGTGTGGGAAAGTTGGATATTCACAGGCAAAAGAATAAAACTGGTCCCATATCTTGCACCACCCATAAAAATTAACTCGAAATGGATTAGTCACTTAAATGTAAGATCTGAAATGGTAGAACTCCTAAGAGAAAATGGGATCAAGCTCCTTGATGTTGTTCTTGGCAATGACTTTGGATCCCAACTGCCCTCTTCAAAATTCGAGATATGCCTTTTGCTGGGTATTATACTTAGAGACTTCTCTCAAGCCAATAAGAATATAAGGTATTTAAAGACAAGAAATGTGTCTAATTCATATTTTTACTACTTTACTTCTACTCAATAAGTGCTTGCAGAATGAATAAATAGAAAACAATTCCCAGGCCCAGATCAGGTGAGCCTGGGACTAAAAGAAACAACCCATTCATGCAAACAAGCCACAGGGTTCACCTGGTATTGGCCTGGCTTCTTTCCTTCAAGGAAAAAACTAATTTTGATTCTATCTATTCTCCTGTGTTCCTTCCAACAATCCTCCATATATACTCATTCATGTTGGCAAAGAGAAATACTTAAAAAGTCACCCAGGATGGTGGAGTGGATGGGAAAATTACACCTTTATTCCTGGACTTTCTTACAACTGCTTCTGACTCATTTCACTACTTCAGAGCCTTGTCTGTCTGCCCTCCTGAACTCCTGCTTTAGCTTCCACAGCATGGCTTCTATGTTCAACCTGGTCCTCTGATTTATGCCTTGCTTCCAGCCACCACTCTGCCACCCGATATTTTATGCCCTTCAGCTTCACAATATGTGGCCAAGAGTAAGAGAAGGCCATTTCCTCAGGCCCCACAGTGGTCCCTTGGGGTCCATTCAGGTCCTGCTCAGCCCTTGCCTGACTCCCACCCAAAGGAGGAAAAGGATACATCAGATCCCTAAACTCCCATTGTGAGGCCTTGGTTAAAATTCCTATTTGGTTAGTCACATGGATGGGATTTTATGAATAGGGTGGAGGCATTGGTTTTATCTTGCTCTGCTGGTTTAAGATGGGTTAACTTTATTAAACATTATTGCTGTGTTGTAAATATGTAAGACTCCTTAGAAATCATCAGTTTGCCAAGTCATATTGAATCATTCATCTGGAGGACAGCTGAAGGGGTTAATTAAAAACAGCTGCATCTAATTGTGCTGGTGTATACTCCCTTCTTAGAGGACATAGGGAGAGAGAAGTTATCCAGAAGCCAATATGAGTGTGGGTGGAATCTGGATGCTCTGGAATCAGATATACTAATGAAAGTGGGTTGTAGTGAAGTATGCAAGTCATCCTAATGTGGCATTAAACAAGCCACATACATTTTCTACTTAAAATATTTCTCTTTTGTTCTTCCTATAACTTGGTGCTCCTTATCTTGCCTATATCTTAAAGTTACTTTGGAAAAAATATGAATTAACTGATATTAAATTGTTTTCTCGTATGCTTTTCAGCCTAAAATACACAAAGAGCATCAATTGTTTCTGTAAGTCGAAAACAATGAATTTACTAATTGCAGTAATTATATGCAATCGTATCAAAGTATAAATCTGTATTGTCTTGATATTTCTCAGTTTTTCATCCACAAAATGTTCAGTTCCTATGCTTTGCTATAATATCCAAACAAAGAAACTATATGTGGTTTTCTGTATGGCTTCCCATGTAGCTTAAGCTGCAATACCCATTGCTACTTGCTCTGGGAAACCAAGTTAGGATGTTCATGTTGATGTGGCTACTGATTAAATCAAAGTTTATTCCATTTACAGGCTGTCCTGAAATATTGGCACATGTGTGTGTGTGTGTGGGTGGGTGGGTGTCCCAATCTAACTGAAGCAAATAATGTTTCTGTCAGATTGTGGAGTTGAGAAAAAGTAGAGAATTATCTAGTTTGGTCCGAGAGAAGAATGACATATTCACACAAGGATAAACACTCTATGGTCAAAAGAGTTGAGATACCTAGAGTTGCCTTGATTCTTCACAACTTTCCTGACAGTAAATGATTCTTTAAGGTGGTCTGAAGAAACCCCTATTTCTTGCAATCAACAGAGCCTTCTAGTTCTTTTCTGCTCAGTGTGGTCCACAGACCCACAGTATTCGCACCAAGCATTGGAAGTTCCTTAGAAAATGCAGTGGCTCAGGTTCCACCCCAGAGCCACCAAATCAGAATCTGCATGCATATTAACGTTTGAGACGCTTCATTCTAGTAAGCTAGTGCAGAGGACTTCTGTTATCTCTCAACATCCATTGTCTCCCTCTTCCATAACAACAGACTCTTAGCTGGAGTGACATTGGTGAGTTCTCAGCTCCACATTTACTCACCTGCCTTCCAGCGGGGTGAGACTATATTTTGGGTAATGGGATGACAGGAAGAGTGATGGGAGCCACTTACAAGTCTTGCCTTTGAAATGGCTAGATCTTCCTTCTGACTGTGAAATGGGAAGAACTAAGGGAACCGCTTTGGACCCGTAAGTGGGAATCACAAGTTGAACCTATGAGAGTCACCTACCAGCACAGAGCTGCTATACCTACTCCTGGACTGTTACTTCAGAAAGAAACATCTTTCTTGTTTCAGTCATTGTAAATGGGAGTATGCTTAGCTCAGGAGCTTAGCATGTACATTAACTAATAGACTAGTGTTAACAGAGCCAGATGAGCAAGTGGACAGTCTCTTTATAATTAAATATTTAACTCATTAGTAGTGCTAGAAACAGCACTTGAATCTATCTGCTTGCATTGTCTACAGTGAAGTGGGCATGAAATAATTACTAAGCAAACGCCTAGTGGGGGTAGAAATGTATCTCAGTAATTAACCACAGAAAAACAGTTTTTTTATTAATGGACAAAAATTATCTGATATTGGTACTTATGCATAAGTTGTACCTTTCCTGCAAAAAGTTGGGATCATCAACAAACTCCAACCAAGCTGAAATTAGTTGAGTTTTCAGGCCATTGTAGGAGCTTGGTTTTGCAGAACATACATTACATAAAATGTCCACCTCCTGGATTTATATAAATCCCCAACTTTGCAAATCGAAAGAGAATTAAAACCACTTTCAATTAATGGAGTTCATTTTTAAAAATATGAATTTTAGTAATGTTAGTCACAGACCTTTCAGTAATTCATGGCTCTACTGTGTAACAAGGAAATAACCAAATCCATCTGGGATTTGGAGCATTTGGTGACGTAGAATTACTGAATTATTTGGAATCTGGATGACAAAACAAAAATTCATACTAAATCATTCATGGAGACATTTTCTTAGTCATTCTTGGCTAAAAGTTTTATAAAGCCTTAGTGTAGAAGTGGAAGAGGTGAAATACCAGATACAAACTCTAATTATTATATATCTTGATTGTACTTTCTGGTGTTTGTATGTTTATGTTTAAGACACTGTGGAAAATAGGCAGACCCATTAAATAACACCCCTTACTGAATAGGCCTAAGCAAATCCCAGCCCTGTTTGCTTGGGACACATAACTCACTTGTCTCCATTGTAAATGCCCACCATAGATGGACCCAGAGAATGCTAAAAAGGAAATGATAACTGTAGTTTACCCCCTTTCTTAGATCCTTTCTGAACCGAAATTCTCCATTGAACACCTCATGAAACACCTTACCCCCCCAAAAAAAATAATCTAGCCTTCATTTATGTAACCTATTCTCCACTGTATCACTTTCCAATTTAAAAATTTCTCATTCTTTTCCATTGTCAAGGTTTCTTTAATAGTGCACTGAAGCTGTGGGTGAAAAAATAACTCATCCTCCCCATTCTAAACAAGGTGATTTTCTTGCCTTTTCTTCGGGTCCCAGGTATGAAAATGAGATCTGTTTACAGCTAAAACAGATTGAAAGTTATTTTTAATTCTTATTACTCAATACCCTTGTCTAAAATCAGACTCAGTCATTTTTTATTGCTTTTATCTCTAATTTGAGGGCAATTTTTATCCTGTCTTTGGAGCTGACGGCTAAGATATTACAATGATCACGACTAACCTCAGTATCATACTTCACAGTCTATAAAATGCTTTTCACATACCTTCCCTTTGGATCCTCACAACTACCCTGTGTGAGAAGTATTGGTATCGGCTCTTTTTTACAGATTTGTAAATTGAGCCCTCTGTTGGGTAGTTTGCCCAAGAGACAAAGCAAAGAACTCAAACTGAGGTGGTTTTATCTCAGTCCCAAGCCCTTTCCATTATCGTGCTTATTACCATGGCTGTGGCGGTCATGATTGCTGAGACTTTTCTATGTTCCTAACTAAGAAAGCCAATTATACTATCTCATTTAACAGCCCTATGGTCCTTTAGCAATTAGGATAGCTTTCAGCTTTCAGCAGCACAGAACTCAACTAACAGTGATTTAAACAGAGGATTTTCTCATATGGAAGTCCAGAAATAGGAGAGTTCTAGCATTATTTTAATAAGTAATTGGTGTCAAGGCTCTAGATCAAGTCTCTTGGTCTCCCATTCATGGTCATATAATGACCAGAAGAGCCTAGATCATTGTGCTGTCACATGATCGCATTCAAAAGTGGGAACCAGAACAAAATCTTTCTCCTCCTGGGCCTTTCTCTTATCAAGGAAGCTCTCCAGCTGACCTTTTTCATCTCATTGGTCAACCATGTTTGTCCCTAGGCTTCCTTTCCTTGAGCTCAAGGAATATCTGCCCAGGAACTAAACCAAACCTGGGTTCCATTCAGAGCTTTCCTGCACAAAGGTGCCCAGCAGAGGCTGCAATCCAGCCCAAACTCTGTACAGCCCACATACAAAGCTGTGTGACCCTTTTGTGTCGGTCCAGAGGAGGGATACCACTTTGTAGTTCATCTGCCTGTTGGTGACGTTTTCCTAAATCATAGGAAGGCCCAGTGCCAGCTAGGAGTGGCTCTGGAATGTTAATGAAGAAGACAGTAGTGAGGTTTGACAGTTAGTAGGCATGTCATGAAGTCGGCCACTGAAAGTCATTAATAACCCCATTTTAAAGATGAGTAAACCAAGGCACGGGGAAATCAAATTATTTGCCAAGGTTACACAGCTGCTAACTCACAACGTAGAACTTGAAAATTAGTTTTTTCTGATTCTGAGGCCCAGATTCTCATCACTGGTCTAATTGCTTTTCTTCGAGAAAGCCTAATATTAGCCCTGCAAATTGACACAGGCTCACAATACTTACAAGCTGCATGAAATTGATTCCTGAAGGAACTAAACTCCAATTAATAAAAAATGGAAAAACTGATCAAACTCCTGAAATGATTCCTTCTAGGGGCTTCCAAGATGTTATTAGTTATAAATACAGCAAAGGATACTGAACATTATGCATATTGGTAAAAATTCTTAAGGGCTTTGGCTTTTCCTAAATTGCAAGGAGGGAGAATCATCCTGTCAGAAGAATTAGAGATTCTAACTCTAGTTGCCAAATCTACCAACGATTTCCTCTGTGACAATCCACATTCACTCACCTCCATTTTTTCCTCAGGCTAATAATTTATGTCAGTTGGAGCTCAGTGTTTTATGAACCAAGAGTGAAATTATTAAATTTTATTGTTTGTGATTCCTTCCTTAAGTTATATTCCTATAATTGCAAACTTACTGCATTCCCCAACCTCTATTTTGAATTTATTACTAGCCTTCTTTCTGCCTTTTTAGATCTCAGAAGTAAACTTCAAATATTTACAAATCTCAATTTCATGTTTTCCCTTTCATAAATCTGTGGGCAAATTTGGTGCTGGAGACAGAGAGTAATAAATCTGGATATTTATGTATTGTGCCAGCAGGCACTGCACAAACTTTCCTGCGTAGCTTGGTCAATGAGCTTCAGTCTTGACCTGTAACACTGGTTCTAGTCTAATCCTGAGGCTCATATTAACAGGATCATTATAAAACATCTGGTGACTTGTATATACAAAAATCCTTCCCAGATTCCTTCAGTCATAATTTGTAATCAGACAAGTTTAGGAGGCACATATGTTCTCCATGCTAGCAGAAGAAAGGGAATCCATGGTGTTTACAGCATTTATTGCACTTACCTTTTAAGATAGGGATATCGTAATGGTTATGACCAAACCTGTGAGTGATATCATTTTTCAAGATCTCTTATTCTAAGCATATTTAATGTGCTTAAAAAATAAAGTATAAAAGTTCTAGAAGAAAACACAGTAGAATTAACAAAAAATTTTATAGTGAAGGCTTTACTAAACATGACACAGAATCCAGAAGCCATCAATGAAAGGCTGCTAACATTGACTAAAAATTTAATGTTTACATGACAAAAACACCCCAAACAAAGTCAAAGACAAAAGACAAACTGAGGAAAAATATATGCATTCCATATAGCATAAGGATATTTTTTCAATATGCAAAAAGATCTTAATGAATATGAAAAAATATAAATAACTTAATTAGAAAAGCAGACAACGAAAATGAATGCAGACTTTACCGAAAAACAAATACAAAGAGAAGAGACAAAAATGAAAGAAAATAGGTTTAACATCACTTATAATTCAAAAAATGCGAATAAAAACAATATATTTTTTTCAACATCGGATTGGAAAAAATTAAAAATTGTGATAATACCCAGTGTTGGCAAGGGTATGATCGATCAATAGGCCCTTTCATGCAATATTGGTGGGAGGAGATCTTAGTAAAGCCATGTAAAGGGCAATTTGGTAGAACCTATTAAAATAATGTACACTAGTACCCTTCAAGTTGGCAATTCTACTTCTAAAAATCCATTTTTCTTGCCCAGTACACAAATATGTACACGTATGTGTATGAATGCTCATTTCAGCACTGTTTGTACTTTCAAAGAGCTGTAAATATTTTTCCTTTTCATCAACAAAGCATTGGTTAAACAAATGATGAAACACCCCTATAGTGGAAAGTAGGAAATTTATGAAGCCCATTAAAAAAATTTTTAGCGCTACATGTCCAAGACTAGGGGCAATTCTCTTTAATTATTAACCACATATCTGTCATTTGGGTCCTTATAGTACACAAGATTATGAAGCAAAGTAAAAGCCATTATAACATGAAAATATTCACTAAATAATTGGACACACAAATATCCTTTCCTTGCTATCTCTGCCCCTCAGATAATGAAAACGGCTCACATTATATCCATACCAAATGTTGATCTGATAGTCTTAGACTAATCAAAAATTAAAGAAAATAATAACAATAACAAGATAAGCACTTCGAATGAAAATAATTTGAATGTCAAAGGATTTTTAACAGAGATCCCTAGGAAAACTAATAAAGACCAGAAATAGTTTTGTACAAATAACTGTTCTTAAGATAATGCTGTGAAATTTCAATGTGAGTGAAAATATATTGAATTATCATAAAATTTGCAGGGATGAAGGACGCATCCCAGCAAAGTTTGGTTTCTTTTCTCCAAGAAATACCACAATATTGCAATTACAATCCAAATTTCACTGAAAGTGAGAAACATATTTTCTCATTTTCAGTTCTTTTAAATATAAAGTCCAATAAAATAATTTTCTCACTATTACCATTGTATTTTAGACTCAGTTTTAAGAAGCCTTTTTTCAACTCCAGTTATGTTGATAGTACCTCTTATATATTAACTAGAGTCAATTGCCAAAGTATTTCCTCCTGCTTGAGTAATATTATTATAATTATGTACTTATATATGGGTGCTTGTATATTCAAAGAATGTTCCTGGTAAGATACACAAGAAACTAACGATAGTACCTCTGGGGCAAGAAACATGGGGAATTGAAAGATAGAGAAAGAGACATTTACATTTTATTATTAGTTTAGTATAATTTTTGAATCTCTTAGTGTGAGCATGTATTAATTTTATAATATTTAAGATCTAGCTAACAAAGTTAATTAAAAACACAGAATTAAAATGAAAGAACCAATTCTTTCAAAAGTTTTCAGTAATTGTTGAAGATTATCTTATTATTGAATAAGAATTCACACAGGTTGAATAAGCAAATACTTCACCAAAATAATTCTGTAGCTTTAATAAAAACTCCCCTAATTGTGAGGATGGGGACAGTCATCCACACAAAATTCTCCCATAACCACCGTTAAATTTGTAAGGGAATCTATACCCCTATAATTTTTTCTTTAGTATTTCATTTCCTGCATCTCATAAATTAGTCATCCAAAACTTCCCAGTTTGGCAATGTCTCCCTCCCAGAGTAAATCAGGTATGTTGTCGAGTTTCCCCAGATCTTTCTGGGTGTGTAAACAGAACTCTTGAAGTCAGAAACAGATGCTTGTTCTTTGGAGGACCCTTTGCTTTTCTCGGAAATCATGTCTTCCACAGACTGTCCTTTTCCTTTCTCTTTCCCTTTCCCCTGTCACTCCTGCATCCTCCACTGCAGATGCCTGGTTTGTCATTTCCAGCCTTGCCTGCTCACAGCTTCCTGAGCCAGTCCTGAGTCTCGGCTGCCTTTATAACCTGCTCCAGGTTGTGTGCTTAGAGAGCTGCAGTTGTCCCTATTCGATGAGTTTTGCTAATTGCTAGGAATAGATAATATGTATTGAATGCTTACTATGCACTAGGCATGATGCTGAGGACATTTGTCAAGATGGCTTCTTAAAAATCATTCCCATTGTACAGGTGAGGAAACCACAAAAATAACATGATTCTGACCCAGGAGGATAGGGAAGACTGCAGAAACTCCAAGTGCATCCTCCTATATCTAATCAATCTGTACGCACATTTTGTCCAGAATCCAACCATTTCTCACTATCGTCCCTGCTACCACCCTGGTCCAGGCCACCACCATCTCTTGGATTATTAAAAGGGAAGGGCCTCCAACTGGTCTTCTTTCTTGTTTGCTTGTCTCCTTTAAAATCTTTAAATGTGAGTCAGGGTATATCATCCCTCAGCTTCCCATCTTACTCTAAAGAGAAACAAAAGTGTTTAAAATGACCTACAAGGCGCCGCCCAATCTGACTCTCTCTACCTCTATGAAATCACCTACTACTATTTGTTCCCTAGTTCACTCTGCTCTGCTCACACTACTTTCATAACTCCTAATTTCTGAATTTTAGACAACAGACTAATTCCATTTCTGTGAGGTACTCAAATAACTTTCGTTTTCAAATAGATAGGTACAAATGTCGCACCGTGAATTTGTTGATTGTCTCTCTACCCCCACTAGAATGTAAGCTTTTCAAAGTCAGGAACTATCTGTTTTATTCATGATTGTTTCTGGTGTCTAGAACAGTGCCTGGCATGGAGTATGTGTTCAAAAATATTTGTTGGATTTGTGAGTGAATTAGTGGTAAACAAACAAAAAACACATTCTTTGGGATCAGAACTGGGTTCAAATCCCAGCTTTATCAATTATTATATGTGAGTCCTTGCATAATGTATTCCCCAATCTGAACATCAGTTTCACCCTCTGCAAAACTGGAGGAGAGATACTGATCTCCTAGGTTTTAGGGAATATTTAGTGATATCATAGATGTCACATGCCTGAGATAAAGCAGGGTTTCAATTCATTTGATCTATTTCTAATCCTTTCTCCTCTCTTCCAATTTTTCCTCAAAGGAGGAGATTGGGAGAAAGGAATGTTTAAGGGCAAATTGGTATTCACTGAAATCATTCAATAAATGTTTCTTAAGCATCTACTATGTTGAGAAACTGGAGGTACAAAGGTAAATGAGTTATTATTCATGTCCTCAAGGAAATCATCTCAGCATATTAAATCAAGAATACTAAGATCTGCCGAAATGAAAAGTTCTCCTCATAGAGTATGAAAATGTTAATACTGAATTGACCACCATTCTTCTTTGTACCTGTGAAAATGATTACCTTAATATTCTTCTCTTTTATGTTTTTCAAACATCCAGGTAAACACAACAATCTATATCCATGCAGGTTCAATTAGTATTATTAAATTTTCAAGGTTTCTTTTTTATATAAAGACAGTATGAAACAAGTTTATTTTTAGGGCTCTTGAATGATTTTTAGTGAACAAATGATGAAGGGCGTTTTTAAATGGGATGAATTAAAATCAAATTTTATTTGTTTGAAAAAACTTTTATTTTAAATTTACCACTGTGTGTTCATTAGATAGGGAACGTTGGTGGATCTGCAGTTCAGAAAAGTGAATATCCATGAAATATAGCGTGTACAACAGTTGAATGGTCCCTAAATTGTTATTACTATCATTTCAATTATTTATGCAGTAAACTGTATAATATAACAATAACATTAAAAGATAAATACAGACCTTAGCTCCCTGATGTGCTACTTCTTCCTCCAGATCGTATTTACAATTAAGCAGAAGTCAGAATTCCATCTTATTGAGAAATATTTCACTTGCTTTTGAATTGAACCAGCTCCTTCTCTGAGTCTCCCTACTGTACGCTACATCTGATGAAACATTTATTTGAACAAACACAATGCATATGTACAAATAAATACAAATGTCAGGAGCTGACACACAAATGCAAACACGTCTTTACCCATACCCACCATTTGACAGCATGACAAGCTAAAGAGCATTTTGAATGAAAACCACGCATGCAGCCCTGAAATGAATGACCAGACAAACGCTCTGTAATCAATTTAATGTCTTTAGGAAATACACTTTTCTCTAAGTGTGATTCTTTGATGACTCATAGTGGCAGGACAGGTAACAAAGGAATGGATGCCTGGAATGGCAGGCTAGCAACTGAAAACGGCTGCCCTACAGCCCCGTCATCTGACCCCACCACTTGATTGTGGAAGAATTAAAGGCAAGTTTCTGAATCTCCCTGCACCTGGATGCCAGGAAACCAATCATCGCCCAACCACTTTGTTGGGCCATTAACAGAGTTGTGAACTCTATCTTTGTCCAAATGAAAGCACAAAGAAAATAATTTTTCATCTGAAGAATCATCTTAAGATCCCCAAATGGAAAGTAAGGGGAGCAGTAAACCTCTTAGACTCCAGTTTGGCAGCTCTAACACAGGGCATTAAGGTAAGAAGGTTATTTATGGCAGAAGAAGGGAGAAAGAAGAATTCTAAAGTGAGAAGTGAAAGGACAAAGAGAGGATCAGCGTCCAACGTGCATCATCTCCCGTGCCATCCAAACGTGAAAGGAAACAATTTTTTTTTAATTTAAATTTTAATTTCTTTCAATTATAGTTGACATTCAATATTATTAGTTTCTGGTGTACAGCATAGTAGTTATACATTTATATAACTTACCTAGTGATCCCCTGGGTAACTCAGGAATCAAGTACCACAAATATTCAAAGGCAAAAGCTTCCCTTTTAACTCAGTGTACAATTCCCCACCTCAAACTAAGGAGGATTACCTCAGAATGCCCCTTAACTTTGCCTGCAAGACGACAGCTGCAGGACATTTTCTCCAGGAATACCTGAAGACTTCCGGCTTCCGTTTGCCCTGCCCTCATCACTGGCCAGCCTTTTCTCAACAACTTGGGATCACGATGTTCTGGGGCTTTAGATGGTGAGAATTTGACTTCCTGCCTGCCTGCCTTCCTTCCTGGAATGTGGGATTCACTTTGCAGACCAATGCCCCCTGCCCTTCTATTTTATCTTTATTTTGTTTCCCTCAGATTTCAAGTGGAGAGTAGTGTAAGGAAACAGTTCTGTCTTTTCTTTTAGGGCACTATGCTTCCTGGTTCCCTCCGAATGGGGGTAACAGGAAAGCCTTGATGGGATTACTTGGAGTTTCCATTAATCCCTGTGGAATTAATCCTCTCACAGACATGGAAGGGAGACGGATGGACTCTCTGTGCCTGCGCCCCAGTCGGGAAGCCCAGTGTTACCAATCTTCAGTCAGGACAACTCTTTCTGCTGAATAGAGATCTTCTAGACCCTAAGTGGGGGAGCCCAGGCTGCTTCTGAGGCAAATGATGCCTGTAATAATTTTCAAGGGTAATGTTTTCACCTGGGAAGAGACCTGAGGAGGCAACAAGCACTGCATAAATATTTATGAGCAAGCCAAAGAAGCTTTTTCCTGCATGTGGAGGAAAGGATTGCTGAAAGCAGAACAACAACGAGGTAACCAAGTCACCCCTGCCCCAGAGGAAGGAAGGGCGGGGTGCAAAGGGAGGGATAGAGAGAGGGGAGGCAGGCATGTCCCAGCCAGTCTGGCTCTCCTGGGAGAAGTGACAGCGATATCCACTCCCTCAGGCTCTGCCTCATAGGAAGTTGAAGCCAGAGGAGGGTCCTTTGTCACTAAGTGTTGGTGTTGGGGAAGTTTGGTCAGGGGATCTGCGAGCACCCTCACGGACCCTTGGCTACTGATGCTGCCCAACTTCGACCTCGCTTAGCTTTAAATACATCTTTCTTGTAATCCAGGGTCAGAGATCTAGAGGTGGGAAACTGCCATAACCTGAGGCTCCCCAGGGTAATGAAGACAACCCCTCCACTGCACCCCTTTACTTGGCAAGGTAAGAGTCCTTATAAAACCCAGGATAGAAAAGGGCTTTCTGTATTATAGCTGCATACCCATGTGGTATATGACTAGTCCAATTGCTCCAGAGGAGTGGAGGTGTGGTGGGAAAACTGCCGGGCTGAGAAGCTGGAACTCGTGGGACCTTGAGACTATTCTCTTCTCCAACCCCAGTAGTTCCCAAACTTTATATATTTAAGTACAGAATCCTTATTTTTTTCCAAAAGAAATCTTATAAGAAACTTTAATATATAAAACAGATCAAAGCAGAGCTTCCCCAGTTGAAGGGGTTAGGGACCATGGAGTCCTGGAGCCCCGCCCATTTCTCTCTTTGGGGGGGTGGGGGGGTAGCCCTAGGTGTATTGGGGAGATCCGGGGGTTCTTCCGAACGATTTATAAACCAATATGAGTAGACTAGATGATCTCTAAGGTAACTTTCAATATTTCAAATCTCAGGATTTAAAACGTCTTCCTTCTGAAGTGCTTGTATGGATAACTGGCATAGTTGGGAGTAGAAGGAGAATGGAGGAGAAAGGGAGGAAGAAAGCCACCTTTGTAAATTTGGGTCTCAGGGCAGGCGTCCCAGACTGGAAGAATGTCTCAGCAGTGTTCAGCATGCTGTGTCACTGTTTGTTTTGGCCTTTTTCATCTGTATGCAGCAGCAGGGTAATGAATGTGCTTCATTTCCTCAGCAAGAAGACAGTGTCCCCTAGGTCCGCACCCCGGGTGAGCAACCAGAGGAGTGAGTGGGGTGTCACAGTGTTGCCAGGAACAGGCTGACAGTAGTACCAAATTAGGAAAGAGACTGACTTAGGATTCCTGGCCAAACTGCATCACCGATGCTCAGCCAGCAAAATCAGTGGAAGTGTGTGTAATCCTGTATAGACTGAGATGGTATGTGTTCTGCCAGCAATGCAGGAAAAAGGATAATCAAGCGGGACATGGTTCTTTAATAAGTGTAAAACTAAACATCATCAAAATGCTGCAATACAATACCAGGGGCTGGAAGTGGTTAGTGTTGTGATTACAGAAAGGGCATCAGTATAGGATGTCATTTCTTGAAAAGATCCAAGAAAACGTCTAGCATTCATTTGTATAAACAAAGCCATAGCACACTGAAGTTATTTCTATTTCAAACATATAGTCATACCACCTTTATTTAGAACATGGGTGAGGGGATTGGAATGGTATATAAATCTGGGACAGGACTCCGTATTGTATGTTACTCCTCAAAAAGAGCAAAACGCTAGGCCCATTCTAAACAAATGCAGAGCTATTCAGCTCCAAAGCATTGTTAATCTTTTCATTAAAAGGCACAGTCATTATGTTCCAAATCCTTCTTCCAAAGATCAGATCCAGATTTTCCAGCGAATGAAACAATGGAGTCATTTCTACAAAAACCAGAAGAGACACTAGACAAATATTGGAGACCAGATCATTACAGGCATGGAGACCAATCGATTTGAGTGGGACACACACACACACACACACACACACACACACACACATACAGGAATACAGAATGCACTCTCTATAAAGGAAAATATATTAGAAGCAAAGTAATATACTACTAGCCTATGAATAAAAGACAACATGAATAACCAACCACTCCTGTTGCTGCTGCGACACAGTAGAGCTGTGTGTGCGTGTGTGTGTGTATGTATGTGTGTGTTTCCTCTCAATTCCTGGCATCAGTTTAAGAACCACAGTTGTGGCTTGTGACTGTGCCTCAGCATGCCAATCTAGGGTGTTGCTGTTTAGAGTAGTTAGCCTATTGGGAACAAAAGGTATTTGATCTTCTCTCCTCTCTTGAAGCTCAAGCTACCTAAATGTAACTTTGGCTTGGCTTTGTGATGAGAAACATGCTGAACAGTTGGAAACGTCGGCAGAACTTAAAATATATGGTTGCCAGCTCATTGTTGGCGACCACACTTTCCCTCGGGTAAAAATCTTACAGACAAAAATGAGCCTACATTTCCAGATGTATGTTCCCTTTGAATGAGTTCCCTGAGGGTGTAAGGTGGGGGAAAGAATATGAAGGGAAGGCTTGTGTTATAAAAACTCGTGGCTTGCTCTTTTTCTGCATTTTCTCTGCTGAGTGTATGAACCTATGAGCAGTGGGAAGAGGAATGAGACATTTCTACTCACAGAGACGTGTGAGGTGGTCAGAGAGGAGAGCACATTACCAGGGTATACTTTTTTGGCACCAGCAAATGCATTTTGACGAAGTTCTAAGCACTGGGTATAAAAATCCCCCGGTTGTTTTGAATTGTTTTGGAGCCATTTGCACATGTACTGATGAAAACTATATCGTACCAAAAAACCCTGAGTATTTCATGTGACTTTGGGGTGCAGTCTATGCATGGAAGGAATGTTGGGATTAAAGGGGGAAAGTCACTTCACTGGTGACCTCTTAGAGAACCAGATGGAACATGAATAAAATGTTTCATCGATCTAGCACCTATCTCAAGAGAACAGTGGGACTTTATAGACTATTCACCATCAATCATTATGCAATAAAGTATAATTTACGTGAGGTACATTGGCTTTAGGTGACATAAGTAGGGAAAGGTGAGTAGTCCTAGGGTCAATGGCAAACTCATCACAAGAAATAAGTGTATATTTCCTTTGTTAATGGTGTAATAATGCTGTAATGCTGATCTTAAACATTAAGGCCTTGCCGATAAGTGTGGAGAATCAGATATGGAACCAAGCGGAGTAAATTGGTGGACCAATTTGCCATCCGACCATCATAGCCAGTAGTGACACTAAGCCCCCAAAAGCATCCAAGTCAGCATTCAATTCAAGGAAAAACAGGGTTTTCTCTGCAAATGCAATTTCAAAATAATTCCCCTCTTTCTGTCCAACCAGCTTTCTGCCTTTTTCTATATAAATATTCTGGCACCAAAACTGATCTTGCTCTTATTGGGCAAAAATGATGCTTTGTCATCAAACTACAGTGGAAAAGAGATTGATTTTTGTTATTATTGTAGAAGTGAGGGTTGTGACTGGAAACAGATGGTATACTCAGTTTGGGTAATTTGAGGAAAGTTTAACAAAGAGACTGATTACAAAAGTGTCTACAGGTTGCAAGGAAACTGCAAAAAGTAATGCAGAATCTCAGGGATCTCCAAGAGAGTCAGCAAGCAAGAAAGTGGTGTGAATGAATACATGAACCTTACTCTCCTCCCCCTTTCTCATCTCCTACTGGTGCCCCTCATTGGCCAAACTCGATGGGAAGCCAGTGGTCAACTTAGACCAATGATACCATCTGTATAGGTTAGCCTCCCAAGACTTAGGTAAGGGTGGAAAGTGAATCTTCAGGGGCAAATGAATGCTTTCCAGCTTGGTTAGGCCTGAATTCAAATCCGTGTCTACTGATTAGCTGTTTACCTTGGGCAGTTTATTTAATTTCTCTTAGCCCTCTGAAGAAATAATCACTTATGTATCATTTCTGCCCCACAGCCTCAGTACCCATTCTAATTCCAATGAAAGGCGATTGTTAATGTTATGATTTTTTTTCATAAACAGGAAGTCTTTAAACAACATTTATAGGTACATTACTCACCAAAATATTTTAACTCGATAATGTGCATTTTTGTTACATTTTAACTCTTAATTATTTCATATTTGTTACAATGGCTATAAAAAATTTAGCAGCTTTATTGAGATACAGTTAACATGTAATAAACTGCACATAAAATACACAATTTAAGTTTTGACATACATAGACACCCATGACACCATCACTGCATGAAGGTAATAAATCTATCACCCCTCACAGTTTCCTCATGAGTCATTGCAATCCCTCCCTCCATCCCTTCCCCATTCCCCCTTTACCATCTATTGATAAGCTTTCCATCACTATACATTAGATTGCACTTATTAGGTTTTTATATAAATAGTCATGTGTTCTCTTTTAAAAATCTGGTTTCTTTCACTCAGTATAATTACTTTGTGATTTATCCATGTTGTAGCTTGTGTTGATATTTTATTCCTTTATAAAGCTGAGTAGTATTCCATTCTATAAATATACCACAGTGTGTTTATCTGTCCAGGTGTTGATGGATATTGGGTTCTTTACATGTTTTTGACTGTTACAAATAAAATTATTTTAAACCTTCATAGGGACATATGGTTTCACTTCTCTTAGGTAAGCAGGGTGGCTGGATCATATGTTAACTTTTTAGGAAACTGCCAAGCTGTTTTCCAAAGTGATCATACCATTTTATATTTCCAACAGCAATATGTCAGAATTCTAGTTCTACAATGGTGGTTCCTCAAAAAATTAAAAATAGAATTACCATATGATCTAGCAGTTCCACTTCTGGGTATGTATCTAAAACAATGGAAAGCAGGAACTCAGAGCTATATTTCAACACCATGTTCATAGCAGCATTATTTGCAATAGCCAAAAGAAGGTGGAAACAACCCAAGTGTCCATCAACAATTGAATGGATTAACAAAATGTGGTGTATACATATATACAACGGGATATTATTCAGCTTTAAAAAAGAAGAAAATTCTGACACATGCTACAATATGGATGAATACTAAACACATTATGCTAAATGAAATAAACCAGTCACACACACAAAAAAATCCAAATACTGTATGATTCCGCTTACGTGAGGTACCTGGAGCAGTCAAATTCATAGAGAAAGTAGAATGATGGTTCCCAGAGTCCGGGAGGTGGGAGGAATAAGGAGCTGTTTAATGAGCACAGAGATTCAGTTTCGCAAGATGAAAGGAGCTCTGGAGATGGATGGCGGTGACGCTTAAACAATGTGAATGTACTGACACCACTGAACTGCATACCTGAAAAGGGTTAAGATAATACATTTTATGTTATGTATATCTTATCCCAATAAAAATATAAATAACTGAAATATAAAATTTAAAAAATTGCAGAAAAATGGGTACGTACAAATACAGGAGAAAAACCAAGTGTCGTCAAAGCCAGGGACTTGATCGCTGATATCCACTGCATTTGGATATCAAATGAATTGAATTTGATGGCATTTGGGTTGAAACTTCAGATTTCGACGTACTCAGGTTGCTGAACATATGTACATACCTACGAGGGTTAAGGCTGTACCAAGAAAATTATGGAAAAATACAACAACAAAAAGTTCATCAGCAAGATTTTGTGAAGTATTCTAAAAAGTAACACCAAATAATAATGTCCAAATGTCCATAAAAATGAACTAACAGAAAACAAAACAAAACAAAACAAAACCCTGAATGCTACAACTTTGACTACAACCCTTCCATGGGTACGATTTACCAGGTCCTGTTCTTCCACTGGTCTTTCTATGTTATCTGTGTAGATTCTATCAGTTTCCTCTTCTCACTCTATTATATTTTAGTGACAAAGACCCTGCCTCCCACCGTAACCCCCAACCCCTACCCACACTTTCTATGCCTGGCAGGTCCCCAAACATGACTAGTAGTTTCATGGTTCCTTTGCAAATACTGTTTCCTTCATTAGGAAAACGTTTCCCCGGTCTGTCTGTCCCCCGATGATCCAGCTTGTCGTTCTACACTCAGCTGAAACATCCCCTCTTCTGTGAAAAGTATCTTTTGCTTATATCACTAACGTTGTATGAAAACTGTACTTCTGGAAAATATGTACAGAAGAGTTTTTTAAAAGTATGTATTTTTGAGTCCCTGTTGCATTTGTGGAATTTAAAAAGAAAAGATAAAAAAAAAAAAAAGAGCACAATTCTAGCATGTTCTCTAATACAGTGTATGATTTTAGAAGATTTTAAAAAGATTCTTCTGAGAAGAACAGCTGTCATCTGAAAGTATTCCCCCTCAATAATGTAAACAAATCTATGCACAGTGGAAAAGGTCACTTAAAAACCTACTGATAGCTTACACACAACATGAGAATTAATAGAAGAAACCTGTTAATAGATTACAGCTATTTAAAAGAACAATGTTTGGATACTGAAAAATCAGACATGCATTCATGAACAAAACGAAACTCACATGAAGATAAATGGAAAATCAGAAGAGCAAAGTACCAATGTAGAAAATATTATACTAACTTGAATTCATTTTTTTGAACATGTCATATTCAATATCATTCTTCTGAAGTGTTTCATTTGGCTCATCAATTTTGGTCATAATACTAGCCTAGAAGAATAAAAATTTCTCAATGACCATGTTTGGAAAATGAGGTGGGGAAAATGTGGCCAAATAAAGGTACATGAGGTATTTTGTTGCTTTGTACCTAATGTATTCTCATTCAATAGTTGTTGAATTTCTTCTTCCCATTGTAGCTTACCCCAGATTTAGCTGGTTTATCCCCAGGAAGTGACTAAATTAGAGCCCTCTTTCTTGAGTGTGGTTTTCTTTCTCTGGATGAACTTCAAAAGGAACAGGAGGTCCGAGCCTGGAGTTGAATCTTTCTGTAACAGTGACGCATTGGAACAAAGAGACGTATCACTTGAAGCAGCTACAACATTCAGAAGAGTAAAAATTAGCAGTTAATGTCGTTTAAGGAGTGGTTAGCAAGAGGGTTGATGACAATATTTTGGGAATCCTGGCTGAGTGTTTAGGATACTGTTATTTAGAAGACATAAATCATAGGAGCTTTTAAAGCTTTCAGGCCTGGCCCCAATTAAAATTAGTAGGTAGCTCACTATTATCAATTGAACTACCATTACGTGCCTGGCATTGTACATCTCATCTCAGTTAATCCTCCAATTTTCTGCAAGGTGTGTATTATTATTCTATTTTTGCAGGAAAGCAAAATAAGCCTCAAGAAACGTAGTGAGTTAGCCCAATTAGTGGCAGAGGGTAACTTTAACCAAGGCTGTCTGGGTTTAGTTTTCCTGCTTCACTATGATGCTTCATCTTCCATAGATCTGTCCAGGTCCTACTATGAATTCTTTTTTTTATTTAGAGCTCTCATGGTGGTTGTGATGGTTAGTGGGATTCAAAGATACTCATGTAAGTAAGGGTGAGGGTTTTAATGTGTTAATCCTGCCAGGAATACAGTACAATATTTATATTTCAAAGGCAAACACTGGGAATTGGCAATGTTTAACATAAAGGAATTTATAACTATTAGTGAGCTTCACTCACTGAAGAGATATTCCTGGGGGGACAACTAAAGGATCTTACAAACAATTCTCAAATGATACTAGAGTCAGATTTCTGTACGCTTTTCCTTCCTTTCCCTGTTTATTATTTCTATTCTTTAGCTATCTACGGCTTCTCAAACTATTTCTCAATCCACTATCATCTCTCTACACTTCAGATAAATGTTGCTTTAATACAAAATATTTTAGTTCCTAAAAGTTCCCTTCAGTTTTTAGTTTATAAAAATTATTAAAATTGCGGAGGATGTTTTTTTAAAACTACATTACTGAATGGACATAGTGTAAGTTTTTAGGTAGGAAGCTCTCCTGGTGTTCACTTCATGCTTGGAGTTCAGAAAGTTCAGCAGTTTGTCTAGGAATGTCTTCTAACAAATGTGCAAGTAGGAGCCCAATCTGCCCTGGCAGTTGGAATTATCCATCTTTTCTTCAATTCAAGAATATAATCTGCTATTGTTTTTTATTATTTACTTCCTTCCATTTTCTTGTTTTACTTTATCTGTAGCATCTTTTAGATGGATATAGAATCTCTGACTCTATTGTATATATTTTTTTCCAAAGTCATTGAGATATAACACTGTATTAGTTTAGGTGTACAATATAATGATTTGCTGTATGTATATATTGAAAAATGATTACCACATTAAGTTTAGTTAAAATACATCACATCCCATAGCTACAATTTTCTTCTTGTAATGAGAGCTTTTAAGATCTACTCTCTCAGCAACTTTTAAATACACAATGCAGTTGATTTTTTTTTTTTAAATGTCAAATCCAAAAAAGAATTGCCAAGCCCAATGTCAAGGAGCTTACCCCTTGTGTTTGCTTCTCAGAATTTTATGGTTTCAGATCTTATGCTCATGTCTTTAATCAATTTTGAGTTGACTTTTTTCATAAGGTGTAAGGCAAGGGTACAGCTACATTTTTTTTTTTTTTTTTTTTTTTTTTTTGCATATGGCTGTCCAGGTTTCCCAGTACCATTTATTAAAGAGACTATACCGTTTCCATTGGATATTCTCAACGTTTTTGTCAGAAATGAATTTATCATGATGTATGGACTTACTTCTGGGCTCTCTATTTTGTTCCATTGATCTATGTGTCTGTTTTATGCTGATACCACACTGTTTGTAATACAATTTGAAATCAGAAAGTGTGATGTCTCCAGATTTGTTCTTCTTTCTCAAGATGGCTTTGGCTCTTTGGGGTCTTTTGTTGTTACCTACAAATTTTAGGATTGTTAGATTTTTGAGAAAAATGCAACTGGAATTTTGATAGGGATTGCACTGAATTTGCAGATCATTTTGCATGGTATGGACATTTTAGCAATATGAATTCTTCTAATCCATGAGCATAGAATATTCTCTCCAGTTATTTGTGTCTTCAATTTCTTTCATCAATATACTATACTTTTCAGTGTAAAAATCTTTCACCTCCTTGGTTAAATTTATTCCTACATATTTTATTCTTTTTGGATGCATTTGTAAATATAATTGTTTTCTTTATTTCGTTTTCAGATAGCTCATTGTTAGTGCATAGACATGCAATTTATTTTTTTTAATTGATTTTGTATCCTGAAACCTAACTGAATTTATTAGTTCTAATAGTTTTTTGATGAAGTCTTTGGGATTTTTTATATATAATATGATGTCATTTGCAAATAGAGACAATTTTACTTCTTTCTGCTTTGGATGCCTTTTAGTTCTTTTTCTTTCCTAGTTATTCTGATTAGGACTTTTAGTAATACGTTGAATAAAAATGGCAAGAGTAGGCATCCTTGTCTTGTTCCTGATCTTAGAGGAAATGCTTTCAGCTTTTCACTGTCGCGTCTGATATTAGTGGCAGGCTTGTAGTATACAGCCTTTATTGTGTTGAGGTATGTTTCCTCTATACTCACTTTGTTGAGAGTTTTAAACATGAATAGAAGTTGAATTTTGTCAACTGCCTTTTTTCTGCAACTATTGGGATGATCATATGATTTTTTTCTTTCATTTTGTTAATGTAGTATATCATATTGATTGATTTTCAAATGTGGAAACGTCCTTGCATCCCTGAAATAAATCTCACTTGATAATGGTGTATGATCCTTTTCATGTATTGTTAAATTTGATTTGCTACTATTTGGTTGAGAATCTTTACATCTATATTCATCAGAGATATTGGCTTATAATTTTCTTTTCTTATGGTGTCTTTTTGTGGTTTTGATATCGGGTTAATGCTCCTTTGTAAAGTGTGTTTGAAAATGTTTCTTCCTCTTCTTTTTTTTTTTTGGAAGTGTTTGAGAAGGATTGGTATTAATTTTTCTTTAAGTATTTGGTAGAATTCGTCAGTGAAGGCATCTGGTCCTGGACTTTTGTTTCTTGGATGATTTTTGATTACTGATTCAATTATCCTTATTAGTAATTTGCTTTTCATATTTTCTATTTCTTCATGATTCAGTCTTGCTTGGTAGGTTGCATGTTTCTAGGACTTTGTCCATTTCTTCTCGGTTGTTCAATTTGTCGGCATGTGATTGTTACTAGTAGTTCTTATGATCCTTCGTATTTCTGTGGTATCAGTTGTAATGTCTCCTTTTTCACTTACAATTTTGTTTACTTGAGTCCTCTTTCTGTTTTTTGGTAAGGCTACCTAAAGATTTGTCTATTTGGTTTATCTTTAAAAAAAACAGCTCTTAGTTTAATGGGCCTTTCTATTGCCCTTTTGTCTCTATTTCATTTACTTCATCTCTGATCGTTGTCACTTATTTCCTTCTACTAACTTTGAGCTTAACTTTTCCTCTTTTTCCAGTTCCTTGAGGTGTAAAGTTAGGTTGTATATTTCACCTCTATCTTTCCTCTTAAGAGTGGAGTTTATCACTCGAACCTCCCTCTTAGAACTGCTATTGGTCTGTCCCATAAGCTTTGGTATGTTTCCATGTTCACTGGACTCAAGATTTTTAAAAAAATTCTCTTTAGAGTTCTTCTATGACTCAATGGCTGTTCAGCAGCATATTTAATCCATACATTTTTGTGAATGTTCAAGTTTTCTTCTTGTAATTGATTTCTAGTTTCATACGATTGTGGTCAGAAAAGACGCTTGACCTATTTAAGTCTCCTAAATGTATTGATTTTTTTTGTGGCCTAAAATATAGGCCACTATGCTGGACAATGTTCCATAGGCACTTGAGAAGAATGTGTATTCTGCTGCTATTGGATGGAATGTTCTGTGCACTGTTAGGTTCATCTGGTCTAAAGTGTCATTTAAATACGATGTTTCCTTGTTGATTTTCATGCCCAGATGCTGGAGATGGTTAATAGTGATGTCAGAATTTTAAACCATGTTCTCTCTCTAGAGCCCACAATAAAAAGAATTTTAGATGTCCCTGTGAATGTTGTCCTCTGGTGTTACTAACATAATTATGATGTGTTCCACAGCAAAAGTCATTTTACAGATATAATTAAGGTTTCTCATCAGTTAATCTTAAGAGGAAAGTTATCTGAGTGAGACTAATAGAATCACACAAACCCTTTAAAAACATAAGTGTTCTCTGGCTGGTGGCAGAAGTCCCAGAGATTCAGACTGTAAGAAGGACGCTGTACACCATTGTTGCTTTAAAGACTGAGGGACTCACATGAGAAGGAATGTGGTCCTATGGAGGCGCTCACAGTGACATCTGGCTGACAGACAGCAAGGAGACGGGAAATCTCAGACCAACAACCACAAGTAGGTAGATTTACTGCCAACGATCCGGATGAACTTGCAGGAGAATTCTTCCCAGAGTTTCCCAGCCACCTTGATTATGGCCTTGGGAGATTCTGAGCGGAGAACCCAGTTGAGCCACATTGGACTTATGACCTACAGAACTATGAGCTAAGCTAATAAACGGGTACTGTTTAAGACAGCAAGTTTGAGGTAATTTGTTATGCAGCCTAGAAAACTGATACAGGGCTTATATGATTAACCCTGACAATTACAAAGGGCTCTTTCTCTGTAAGACCCCATATGAAGTGCCCCTCACTTCATCTTCTTCACTCACCTTGGGCTCCTTCTGGCTTTCCTAGTTTGCAACTGAACTGGCCTTTTTCCAGTTTTTGATATACATCATTCCTTCTTCACTTAGGACCAATGTGTGTGCTTTTCCCTCTGCTGGAAAGTTCTCCTATCAACCTATTCCCTCCTTCTAGGCAACTCCTATTCATCCTTCAGAATAGATAAAACATCACTTCCCCCCGTGAAGACTCATCTGACGCCTTAGACTAGGCTGAGCCCTCTCACAAGACCCTCTATTTTGCTTTCTTAGCCTCTGTACCATTTGCAAATATATGTGTGTGATTTCTGTCCATAAATATTTCAGTTGATCACCTTTGTATTCTCAATCACAGCATCCTGTGAACAACCATCAAAACAAGTTTCTCAATTTAATTTTTATATTCAGTCATTTGCTTTTCTCTTTATTAAAGGTCTTTTCTACTTAGACTCTAAGTTTGTTGAGGACTAGCCCCCTTGTGCCTGTGCTTACTATTGCATTCTCAGAGCTTAGCTCAGTTCTAATCAGAGCTGGCATTTGATAAACTACCTCAACCAATGAATGCGGAAACTAAGTGAAAACTATGCAATTTACACACACACACACACACACACACACACACACACACACACACACGATATGTACTCTTGTCAACTCTGTTATGGAGCCAAGTATGGACTCATCTTTGTATTCACTCTTTGCTTTGAATTGTTTTTCTGCCAATTAAAAAGAAAATGTGAAAAAGGTGGCTGTAACTGGTTAAAATAATAAGACAACTTACTGGATTACTGCATGAGCAATCTGTATCATGCTCACTATATTTCAACCATTCAGCTGTTTACAAAACTAATAAGTGAGCTTTTAAAACATTTAGAAAAGAGGTATAAGTTGTGACCATGGGGGGAAATCAGTACTGGGCTAGAAACTAGGGAAACTTGAGTTGAACTTTGGCTGGGATGGGGCTATTATTAACCTCTCCAGGTCTGTTTGTCAAATTCGAGTTTGAGACTAGAGGTATATGAGGTTCATTTTTTGAATCTAATTTTCCAAAGTCGTACACCTACAACTACTTCATTTGGCAATACTATTTTGAAGTTATTATTTCCTAGAGGTAACTTGTATATGATTTTTAAAAATCTATAAGACATAATTTTTATGGACATACCTCACTTAATAGTAAGGAATGGATGCGTTCCAGTAATGCTGGCATTAATTTGAGTTTTTATTAAGGAACTTTACTTTTCCTAGATCTCTGCTAGCCAATTCTAGATATGACTCACTGGAAACACTATCCCAAATAGTATTAATGGTAATACTAAAATATTAATAAATACTAAGTATGTAGGAATAAAAATTAGACACAATAAAATGAAATATATACAATAATAGTTTCTACATAACATTCATGCTTATAGAATTTTCAACTCCTTAAGCTTGAGAAAGCTGGCCCATTTTTTCCAGTGGTTTCAAATTACCATACCACATACTACTTTTAAACCAAAGCAATTCTGACCATTTTCCCATAACAAACATTTTTTCCAATCTCTTTTGCTCAATTCTATTTAGTAATCCTGACACAATTGTAAAATCTATTTCTTCAGTCATGTATTTGACAGGCATCTACTGATGTTCCACTTTTTGCCAAGCAAGAGAACATATGAGCACAACGGAAGGGACTTAACTTAGTCATATTGACCCTTTTTGTGAAGTGTATTCTGAGACTTGTCACTGTCTCCCACCAAGCTAATATCTGAAAGTTATGAAGAAATGTGTAAATTTATAAATATTGTATTTCTTGCATTAGCTCAACTTATAAAGCTTATGACGGGGACTTCAGGGATTCTGAGAAAGAAACCCACAAAGTCCATGGAGTAGGTAAGAAAGTCAGAAAGTATCTTCTGTTAGCAATATACGCTTTTGTAACATGCAGACACTGCCTGAAACTTGTGCCGTCATAATCCTGATAGAGCAGGTAGGGACAATTGGCGACAGAAAAGAGTAAAGAGAAGGCATGTTCAGAGCCCTGATGCAGTAGGAGGATTTGGATGACTGAAAAGCAAGAGTCTGATGTGGAGAATAAGAGTGGGAATGGTAAAAAAGGATACCATGCATAAACTTTTTAGTGTTTCTCCTCTCCTCTACCCATAAATAAATAGTGCCTCTACAGTTGAGCATTTCCATTCTAAACAGTTATAGGAAAGAATGTTTGGGTGTGTGTGTGTGTGAATATAAGTATAAAAGTGAATATATACTTCAAGGAATTACAGACTGTGATCGGACGGCACTGTATTTTAACGTTCTAGATGCCGACTTGCTTGTACTTGCTCTTAATTCAATGGTTGTGATTTCCCTGTTGCTCCTGTTCCTCTATTGATTTTAGAGACGAGGTTATTTGCGGGAACATATATTCACTTTTGTACTTACAAATGAATTGATGTGAAACATGTTAAGTTTATTGAATCTTTTCTTTATATCAGACCCCTTTCCTAGACAGTGTGGAATTTTTTGGAAAGCATTAAATTATGCTTAGCCGGTGAGGATTAACTGTCTCAAGTTTAAATGGAGAAAAAATATATAATTTTAAAGCATTCAGAATGTTTCGTGTCTGTTACACATCAGTAGAGGAACTGGAATTCAAGTGCATGATACATAGAAAATGTTGTGAAATGGCCTAATTCTGAATTCAGAATTGGAATAGTCCTTGGGTCTTCTAGTCTACGAGAAGGACGCCCCTATTGATGTTCACTGTGGCCGACTAAACTGAAAAATTGTGGTTAACATTTGTTCTCGCTAAAGAGAGTATCTTAATAGTATAAATTTGTTGGTTTGAAATTTTCTCGATCTAGCAATCTCTTCCACACAAAAGTTATAATTGTTATTTGATATACAATCTTAATTCTAATATCACTCTAATTTTTAATTTTTCAGTAGAGGTAATTCCACAATAAAAATAATACATGTACACCATGACAATTTTTGAGACTATAGAAAAATAAAGGGCTGGGGGCGGGGGGCAGGCAGGGAGAATTCCCATGGGTTTTTTACATTTGGGTTCAACCTAGCTACCTTGTCACATTTGAAATTGCATAAAGGCGGCAGCCAAAGCCTAAGGGGTTTGTGCTTTGTATCATCTGTGAAACACTTAGTATAAGAAACGCTCCTTCAAGGATTGCAAATTGCAAAGTAGATCAGATTATGTGCTGTTGTCATTTTCTATTTGACAACAGGTTGTGGCTGCTCTTTTTTTCGGTGGCTGTTATTTTCTTGTTGGTCCTGTCCCTCTATTGATTTTAGAAGAATAGTCCTTTAGCTATTTAAATGAATGCAAAGAAATGTTTGTAAAGTAAAATGCTATAGCATCACAGGATGTGAGGACAATCGGATGGTAAGAAACACTTATGAGTTGCCTTACTTGGGCCGAGATTTGATTCACAGAACTATCTGACCTGCATGAAGAGCTTTGCAAGCTGGTGGAAGAGAAAAGCCCAGCACTTCTGCAGATGCAATGTTCTTTCCAGTTATGTTCCTCTGTATTTCAGAGGTACAGGGAGTCTCCATAGAAAGCCCCTATGCAAATTTCTCTATATTTGCTTATGTTGTAAATTAGGAGTAAAGCTGATATATCAAGCTCAAGGTATTAGTCTTATAGCAATTGCAGTGTATTTTTTATATTAGGCTTCTCCTTGGTTTGGTAATAAAACCAAAAATCAGTAATTAAGACACAACATTAATAAGTCCCATGGCTAATTTCCCTTCAAATTCAAAGACATTCCAAGAAGAAAATGAACTTTGGATTTTGGCATGCCTATACCCTCAAAGTAGCTGAACTACAGATTTTTAAATTGTCTTTTGGAAATAATTGACTCTAAGCTAGAGATTTTGTTGGCTAAATTTTGTCCCAAAGCCATTTTTTAAACTACTGAGTTTTTAACTACTGAAAACAAAGTGTAATAAGGAAAGTGCTGATGACAGTATAATTTACAAGAGTGGTGTTTGGGGGCTTCTTAAACTACAACATTGAACTGGGAATTAGGAATCCTGGGTTCTCTCATTGGTCTTGCTACAGACTCCCTTTGTAACCTTAGGTGAGTCACCTGACCTTTTTTGTGACTTGGCACTTCATGGAAGCCCTCTGAAAGAGACTGTAACTTTAAGCTAAGGAGATGGAAGGTGCTGTGAAGGTGCTGAGTATCGTAGCTTTTCCACAACTCTCTGATTTTACTTTTCATGAAGATTATTAACATTTGGCAGAGTCGTTACTTGACAAGTTATTATCCGATTCAAATCCAGGAGTTAAAGTTTAAACTTTTTATACCAAAAGTCAAGTCTCTTGCGCTTTATAGAAACCCCAAATACCACATGGTAACAACAACAACAACAAAAAAGATCATGAATTTTATTTGAAAAGCCTCTTTTCTGGCACATAGGCTGTGCATTATAATGAAATATTCCATTGAAACGTCTGCTCTGGCACTGCGAATGGAGAAAACTCGTGTGTTTGTATACTCTGTGAAGTTGAACAACAATTTCTAACATATGTTAGGAGAGGCTGCCCTCTTTGGAGATGGGAAAATGGATAGCTCCAGAGGGAAAAGAAAACCGAGCGCTGAAAAGTTTTTGTTAATCTTTTACTGGTGAAACAGAACTGGGAACAGAGAGCCTCTCGGCTGCGGGGAAGGCTGGAGCCAAAAGGCCCAGCCCACAGGAAATGAGCGCTGTCCTCCTCAGTGAGGCTACTTAAGCAGAGAGAAAACATTTACAGTACTTGTAATTACGATGGTTTTCGGCACCTAAATTATCATAAATCACATTTATAAAAGCCATCTTCGCACCAGTCAAAGTTTGAAAGCTGCAAAATATATTCAGCTGGTGGGTAGTTTGAAACGGTGGTACATATGTTTGGAATAAATACATGTTATAATTATGGTTTTTAATACTGGGAGGTTTCTTATGAGGATTTATACTCACATACTGATGATAATGGAGTACATTGTGAACATAATAAAGTGGTGATGGGTGGTATTTGTTCCGGCATTTCTACAAAATACTGCCTCTAAGTCTAAGGGGTATGTTTCTGTGTAAATCCCCATACATCAAGATAAAAATATACTTCTCAGTCTATTTCCTGGAGCAAGCTACCTAGAGAGAAAATACCTGCATTTTCACAACCAATTCATGGATCTTAAAACATAATTATGTCTTATTGCATTGTTGATCCCAGAGCAGTATTTGAATTAAAAAGGAGTGCCAATAGAATTGGTAGAAAGTAAAAGAGCTCTATTTTATAGTGAAGAGCATGGTGGAGTGAAATCTAGTTTTAATAAAAGACTAGTATCATAATAAACAGATGAGTCTAACTGGTAATTAGAGTTTTTATTACCTATGTATTACCTAACACCAAAGCCAGCCCTACCAAGTATAAGATGGAGGAGGGAGATTGTAATGAATAGAAGTTTGGCAGGGTCTTGGAGGAATCTGAATGAATTATTTTCATACTTGTGGCATGTTGGATAACTATATTTTGGGTTGTGAGGGTCTATAATAACCTTTCATTCAATTATTCACTCATTCAACAAATATTTGCTAAGAACCTCTTATATGCCAGGTGCTAGCCTAGCCCTTGAAGCCAGACATATGAGTAAGTTGGCTTCTTCCTTTGAGGAATTTCTGTTTTGAGAGAAACGAAGTCATAAACAAATAATTACAATGTATTATGTGCACTAATAATAGAGGTGTGAATGTAATTTTTGACTTGATGGGCACTTCTATTGTAAACACTGCAATAGATGACGTATCCTGGGGATGTGGAGCTGCTGGGGACAGGTCAGTGATTGTGGCAGCCTAGGTAAGGAACTTGTTTAAAACTGAGCTTGGTCAGCAGATTCAGAATGATATCCTGTAGCTCCTGGTCTTGCTTCATTTCCATAAGCATTTAGAAAATGTGGATCTCTTCTTACTGCTAATGCATATATTCCACAGGATCCCTTTCCTATATTGAAACTTTGTGCCTTAGACCAGAAAATGTGATTAGACTGCTGAGTTAACAGCTTACTCTGGGAATGCAGGGCCTCATCACAGTAAAACAGGCAGTAATCGTGTATTATATCAGGATTTTGCTCTCTCTCCAAATACATCTACCTCCATGTTTCTACTTCCATAACCCTTCCATGTTAGAAAATTCTATTTTATAGGTTTCATTCCATTTTTCATTCCTACTTACCTATAATTCATCTACCTCTTAGTATGATTAACTTTCAGATCCTTTCTTTAGAGCGGATTTTGACTGGGAATGAAAGTTAAAAGGGTGTAAGAAGGGAGAAGAAAGAAGGGGATGATGCTCAAAAGGGAGCCTGTGCAGGGACACCAGCCTGCAGGTTCTGAAAATAAGCCCCACCTCCACGGTTGGCGTGAAGGTGGCTTGTGGGTGGGCATGCCCTCCTTTCAGGTTGCTAGGCCCAAGGCACACTGAGAGGTTGACATCAATACCTTCTGTTTCAGAACATCTTCCTTGTTTTTTTTTTTTTTTTTTTTTTTTGTTAAGCAACATTACTACGGTATGTTTAGGAGCAGCACATCTTTTCAACAGCCGTTAGAGAAACATGTAAGAATCAGTATGTGTCAGGTACTGTGCTAAGACCTGGAAATAAAACGGAGGGCAAAACAGCATTGTGCTCTTATGAAGTTTATAATCTGGTGGAGAAGACTGTGACTAAGTGCTCAGCAGGAAAGGAACACAATTCCATGATGTAGCAGCCAGGAAAATGCATCATGTAGAACTCTTCTGATGGGATGCATACTTGACTGATGGCCCATTGCTGCACATCTGGACCCATCCCCACCTCGGCACTAAGACTTCACTTCCCAAGCACTGCTCCTCCCAGTGTGTGAGCACAGCAAACCCGTTCCTGCAACATACACCATGGCTTATTCTCCGATCTTGTAGAAATAGAAGAATGGTGGGTGGTTGCCAGAGGCTGAGGGATGGGAGAAATGGGGAGAAGTTTGTCATAAGGGCATACATTTCCAGGCAGAAGATGAGTAATTTCTAGGGAGGTAATGTACAGGGTGATGACTATAGTTAGCGATACTGTATTGTATACTTGGCAAATGCTATGAGAATAGAGCTTTAATGTTCTCCCCATAACAACAACAAAATGGTAATTGTGTGGGGGGAAGGATGTGTTAACTAACCTTATTGTGGTCAGTACTTCACAATATAGACACGTATTGAATCATCACATTGAATACCTTAACCTTATACGTTGTTATATGTCAATTGTGGAAAAGCTAGAGGAATCCCAGCAACTTGATGGAAACTTTCTTAGAACTTTGCTGAGGTCTGAGGCTCTGCCTGTCCAATCATCCTTACTTCCCCCCTCTCATTCACAGGAGTCCGACTGTGTACCAGGATCTGAGACTCTCCCTGTCTTCTCCAGCTCCTTCCCCTTTATCCTTCCCGGGCATCTCTTAAACAGCTCATGCTTTGTGTCTGCCTTTTGGAGGACCTGAACTAACGAGTGGTGTCTTTCTCGAGTCAGCTGAGAAAACCAGCAGCAAGATGGGGATCGGAGACTGTTCACTCACCACCAGGCAAAAAAAAAAAAAAAAAAAAAGCCTTCCTTAGTGGCATGTGGGACACAGATAGTCCCTAACACATGGTGGTGGCTCAGTTGGTAAGGATGTCACTGGTGGTTAGCTGAGGAACTGTCCTGGTGAAGGGAGCACCAATGGAAGTGCAACACTTCAAGTATTTGACAAAAAGTGGGAAGAGGGAGTGGCGACGCCTACCAGGGCAGTGGAGTTGACTAGATACTGCACAATTATTTTATACCCTGCAGAGGGATAACAAGAGAATGAGGGCTGTTAAAGAGGTTAAAGATTAAGTGTGAGAGCCAGAAGTCCTCTTTAGGTAGTAGCTTACAGAGAGAACTTCAGCTCCTCAATGGAATAGCCTACACAGCTGAGCGGCAGATGTGGGATCTGATAGAGTTCCAGTGCTTCTGAGATATATTTGACGTTTGAGTGCTCAGCCAAGGCAGTCTCTTATGCTAAAGTCAGGGTCCTGATCAGGAATACGATGATTTGGGCCCAAAACATCGGATAGGGACATCTGGATGAATGCCCCCAAGAATGTTGGCTCTGAAGACCTCCCTGAACCCTCAGAGATTACATAGGTACCCCACTCCTTCCTAGTAAGAGCTAGCATGTCTCACATGTTAGAAGACATAACAAGACCTCATTCCTGAAAGGCAACAGGTGTTCTTCTGAGGAGTTCCTTCCACCTCCTCTTCTTGTTGTCAGGTCACAAAGCATAATTGCCTAGGGGATATGCTGGGCCTGATGAAAGAGAAAGGAGATTATACACTGAAGACGTGGTAGGAACTAGACAGCACATACCATCAGTGGTTATAGAAGCACCATGGGACTGGATTTTGAAGGAGTTTGGCCAAGGGGCCAGAATATATGACAATAAGAAAAGATTCATTGACTTTGGGACACTGGATTTAGCATACTGGCAAGGACCCTGGGGGACAGGACACATTTACTGTTAGCATGGCTCTTATAAGTGTAGAGGAAGTGCTGGTGAATGTTGAGTGGAATGGAAATGCCTGAGTTGTCCCAGCATATGATACAGGAAGGAATAAAGAGTCTGGTGGAAATAGTCATGCTGGAATAGATATATTACATCAGGGCAAAAAACTTACTAAAGGATTGTGTTCAACGAGAGGGACCAGAGGACACACCACTTACCAAGCTGATGAGAGGGGTACCAGCTCACTAAATGTTCTGTGGTGACAAACTCCAGTGTGAGAATTGCAATGCAGGCCCCTGGGATTTGCGAACAGGGCCATGTCTTCTGCAACAGTGAATTATATGTTCTTTGATTAATAGCCCCTGCTATGTGACTCTGCCCTGGTAAAGACAAAATGCTTGACCATGGGACACCAACTGACTCTGCACCTAGAACTGCCCAATACTGGTTGTGTTCTGCCAGAACTATTAAGTCATGAATCCGATTGGCTCTGCGGCAGCGACAGTCTATCTTAAGCTGGAAATGGCACAGTCCAGATAAGCTGCTTGGGCAGGGAGCTCAGATTCCCTTGTCACCCAATACAGTCACATCAGGACTGCTCTTTTACTCATATTTATAGCTGTATGCAGAGGAAGTGAGGGTGTATCCCGCACATCTGGAGGAGGAAAAAAACCTGAGTTTGGTTTACAGGTACGCTAAGCCAGTATGTGGGTGCCAGCTCAAAATGAATGGTAGCTGCGTTACAGCCACTTTCAGTGGTGTTCTTGAAAGACAGGAAGAGGGACAATCTGCCCTAAGGGTGGAGCTACAATCAGTTCATTTGTTCATCTAGGTGCAGCAACTGCCTATTGATGTTACAATATGAATAAATCGGTGACTAAACACAGAGCACAGGAGACATTGAACACCATATGATAATGATTTGTATTGGCAAAAAAAAAATCAAATTATTGCAGAAGTTGAATATGTAGAACTTCTAGTCTAGTAGACAGAAAACTTGAATAAGACAGAATGGAAAATTTTGCCCAACCTCTATTATGCCAGTTCCACAAAAAGAGGACTCCAAATGGGCTGTCAGATTATTAGTTTACATAACGTGCCTTCTGTTAGAATAAAGTATTCAATGAGGTCTTTACTCCAATGCATAAGGTAGACCAAGTTGTGGCAAAACTAAAGTCAGAGTAGAAAATGCATTTTGTGAGAATCTACTTTCCCACAACTCAGAACAAGTATTGAAGGAAACAATTGAAAGGAGATGACAGAAGCTCTTTTGGAATAAAAACGTCTACCTACCTCAGAATACTTTGCCAAGTGAGTAGAGATGTTTAGCATTAATGGCACATTTATCTCAACAACATTTTAAAGGACATTGTTGGTGCCATTTAAAACCAGTTTGCCCTCAACATTGGTCAAATTCTATCCTCTTCCTTTAAAATAAACTCTGCTGTAAGTAGACTATTAACAGATATGATGCTGTCTGACTTATTTGTAAGGCTATACATGTGATGAAAGGGAGAGCAGCATGTCTTTAAATGTACTAAAGCAAGAAAAAATAAATCAGGCTTACAAACGCTGCATCATAAATTATAATGTTGATATTTTTATTTTTCATGTACTTTACCCACCTATTAGAATAAGAAATATGTCATAAATGTATACTAAAGAAAAGTAGCATTATAAAACATATACTGTCCTATAATAAAAACTGGTGACATTTCTGGTTGGATTATAGGCATAGGTTTTTTTAAAAAAAATCACTGGTTATACTATTCTTGAGCTCTCAGAGCAAAAACATTCTGTAGGAAGCCAAGAAATATAATTTTAGTTGCAGTATAATTTTCCAGCTGTTGCAAATAAGCATATTTTGGCATGTTTCAGAACCAGTGAAATGTAAGAAAATATTAACCAGCTAATGGTTGAATTCATTTTTATTTTTAACGGCTGGGAGACAAGATTTACAAGCCACTGATTCTTATCTTATTTCACAGTACCTTTGTCACAAATAAAGCCAATAAATTGGTGTCATAAAATCCTAATGACTCTCTAAGATCTTTGGGACATGAGCATATAAAAATGACTCTCAGTGACCTGGACACATATCCTTGTTTTCCATTTCTTTGTGATAAAAAAAAAAAAGATGAAATATAAGGGTTGACTTTCATTCTGCAAGTAAAATCTCATCAAATAGTCAACAGCTGAGTATCAACCAATATCAACTGCAAGTACAAACTTACCATTTTTGCAGAAAATAGCCCAAATTAGATCCATCTGAACAATGGTCACAGCTATTCACAACCCCAATCAACACTTGTGTCCATTTCCTAGCGGCTGACTGTAACACCACCAGCAAAGGGTAAAGCAAACCCATTTGGCAGTTTGGTGAAGCCTCTAGACTTCTCAGAATATTTTTAATTGTCATCTAAAGCATGTTTTAAAAGAATAAAGTAAAATACACAGTATTACAAAGGAAATCAATTACGGACGTATAACCAACACATATTTAAAGCAATTCTTTGTGAGGTAGTGACACAAGTGCTTCTTTATTAACGCATTAAATAAAAAGATCCAGCAGTGGGCCTAGTAACTACCATAATTTCAAAATGGGGATGAATGTAAATAATAATTTTGAAATATCTGAAGTAGCTGTACTGTGTTATGAAAATATCCGTGATTTCTATTAGTGTCAACATCACAGGTACTATATATGCTAATGTTGTTTACATGCATTTTTTAAGAAATGTTACTTCTCAGTTAGAGGTTAGTGAAAGTAATGATGTAATGGTCCAAATACATCAATGTTCTGAATTCTAGCCCTCGTGCAGAAAATGGATGGAATACTTCAATTATTTTCTCTGTGTCAGGCTTTGTGCAGGATCTTGTGCATTTACTCACATCATCTCATAGCAATTCTACAAGGTGGGGAACATTGACCCCACATTACAAAAGAGTCTCAGGGATGCAGAGGGCTTCTTACCCGAAGTCTGAGGTTCAAACCCAGGTGTGACTGATCCCTTGATCTTTTTGCTTTAAAATCCTGTTTTCCCAGTAGAAAATCTGTTCCTGATTAATAATCTTAGGCAAAACGCTTTTATTCCTCTATAGCAATTACTTGGCTCTTTGCTTCATTAAAATAAAGCATGTGTATGTTTATTTTAAATAAATTCAGAACCTTGGTAGGAAGAGGTAGAGTTAAACGGTGGACTAGTCATGTGTTTATTAATGTTCTAACTAACCTGAGTTCAAGCTTGTTCCTGAACTACCACATTTTATTTCCCTCTTCTCTTGCTAGTTCTAGTCCCTACATTAATTATCTAAATAGAAATGAAGGTTGGCATTTACTGTTCCCCCAAATGATAAACTTCATTACATTATAGTGACAAAAAGCTCTTTCATTTCATTCTCCTTTAATAACCAGCTCTCCATTTGTGAAGTGAGTGGGTAGCTCGATCCCAATAAGACCTCGACCTTCCCCAAGTCAAAAAGGAAGCCAACAGCTGCAGCTTGATCTTCCCAGAGTTTCCAACCTCAGCCTAGCCTGAGAGAGACAGTGCTTCTTCTAATAAGAGGTCATTCTGTCTCCCTGGGCTCATTACGAGCTCCTTCTGATCAGAGGCTGCTGGTTCTAAACAGTGCCAAATTATGTGAGGTGGTTTCTCTTACTATGTAGCACTGTCCACCGGGGATGGAACTGAGACCACTAAAATAATTCTGTGTGGTAGTCTAACTCATATTTAAGAGAAATATTTGGATACTTGGTGTATTTTTCACTTCAGGATAGAACTCCTAGCAATTCCCAGAAGAAATGGTTTATGTAACTTAGAGGAATCCTAAATGTGATAAATGTATCATATACACGTCTTGATGTCAAGCACAGAATTTATCCAATATAAGATCAGACAAGTTTAATAAACCACTTAAGTGTTATAAGGCATGCTTCATACTAGGATGAAACATGTCCCTATCTGTGGTTCAATGTACATGTTCTATCATTTTGAATATTAAATAAAAAAAACCCTTATATAAATAATGTGAAAGGTCTGATTTAAAGCAACAAATGCTAATAAAACCAAATTGAAGGCTGACAGACCTTCCGTAACTCATGTCGATTGCTTAGGAAAGGTATACTAGAGAAGATATTAAAGATAGAGTCCTGGAATTTTCTTTAATAAGTCTGTTTAAAGTCATATTGAGTAGCCTAAATTTTTCAAAGGCAAATTCATTAAATTTGCAGAGTTATAAACATCAACAATTATAACATTAGGTTTACATCATCTGTTTTAATGACTAATTTTCCATCCTTGTTTTCCTGAAAATATGTATTTCTAAAAGATTGATTTTTAATTGTGCTTTAGTATGCCAGCTCTAGAGATATTCCTTACACTTATAATGAGTTGTGTTTCTGCTAGAAGTTCCTATAAGGAAACATTATTTAAACCAAACAAATCAATTTTTTTTCACATTATAACAATGGCAGAGTAGTGTGTTACATTGATTGAAAACTTGAAGCATGATTACTTATAGAAATGACCTTAAATAAAGCTTCTTCATTAAACTACCTTTAACAAATCAGGAGTTAAGAAAATACCTAGTTAGAGATAAGAATTTTTTTTTGATGTTTTTAAGAAAATTATCACAAGCACCTTTGAGAATATCTTTGAGAGACCAGGATTCTTTGATGAATTTTAAATAAATTGATTCAGCGATGTCAGTTTTGTTGTTCTCTTGTTTCTATCACATATGACCCTATGGCTAGCGTGGGCCTTAGGGCACCAAGTTCTTTATGTGTTCCAGACAGAAAGTCTTTCTGCTCTCTGGAACTGCCACCTCAGCACTTCCCGCCTCATCTTGTACCCTGATGTTATGTAAGGCATAACTACCTTTAAAATGCATGAACCAACCCTGATTTCCATTGAATTTTTCATCCTTTGATCCTTCATCATAATGTTGTTTCACTATGTCAAAAAGCTTCAAAGCTCTGGCTTGAGTAGTAGCCAAACTCAAAGCTGAATTATATCCTGACTTCACAAAATCTTAAATCTTTTCCATCTTAGCCTAAACTCTAGCAAGTTTATTTGAATTAACGGACAGCAACCATCACTAAATTACTTACAGTCATTTTAAGGGCCAGGTCTATAGTCAGAGCACTGGTTTGAGCTAATGAAACTAATGTTTTAAGGAAACAGAACAGAACGAGCACTTATAGAAAGGAGCATTGCTCTATAAAGTAATCCCTTTGGGAAGTCATATACTTAGGCCAATAATGTTGTTATTTCTCAAAACAATTTTGGAGATTTTCCTTTGGCCTTCAGAGAGAGAGGACTGGTGGCAAAGGTAAACAAGTTTTTATTTCTTTACAGCCGAGGAAGTACAAGTCGCAGGCTGCAGAATCAGCTGTGCAAAAAAAAATAAAAAATAAAAAAATGAAGCTTTATTTTCTTGAACTGAACTTGATTTCAATCTTATTCAACTCAGGTTAACATCAGTCAGTCATTTATTCAGCCAGTTCAGGATTTTCTTCCCACCCTTTTCTCCTTGGGTTGCCTCCAAGTTCTGAGGCTTTAAGTCATACCATGGTGTCCATGAGATAGGAGGAGACGATTGGTCCTCACAAATGATCCTTTATGCATGGTGGCACATACTGGTCTCTGGGCCAGTATGCATCCCTGCTGATGCATCTGGGATAGTATGCGTCCCTGCTGATGTCCTCAAGATGGGCTTGTTCTCCTCTGGACTCACTTCTAGTCCACATTCCTGGGAAGACTGTGAGGTTGTTTGCAGCTCTCCAAAGCCTGTCCTTGTCACCACTCTTGGGGAGGAAGGACAGGGAAGCACGGCAATGTTAGGATGGCCTCCTGTGCCACTCAGGGGCTCTGGGAGACGTGATGGAGCTGTATCACGCCCATCCTGCCCTGACATGTTCACTAGGCCTCTACTTTCCCTGCTGGTGTGCTGACCAAGGGTCTGGGAGGGAAGCAATGAGAGGCTTGCTACCTCTTCAGGTTCCACGCCGGAAATGAGGCACAGTGTTCCTTTGCTTGGACCCCCACCCGACTTGGGCATTCAAAATTTCTTTGGGGGTATAACATACCTCATACTTCGATCATCATTGCATTATCTTTCTTAATTTATTGCTTATAGCATCAACTGTATGCTCAGAGTCTTTCAGAATTGTGACTTTTAGTTCGCCAAACATTTTCTCTCAAACTATGCTCTGCCATGAGTTTCAAGGTGTCACAGGGTAGCGGTTAGGACCATGGACTCCGGAGCTAGACTCACTGGGATTGAATCCTGGCTCTACTGCACCCTAGTTTTAGGACCCTGGAACCCTCTCTGCCTCAGTTTCCTCATCTGTAAAAATAAGGATGACAATAGTAGTGCTTACCTCATGGAGTTGTTGTGGGTATTGAGTTAATATTTATAAAGTATTTAGAATGGTGCTTGCTGATAGTAAACATTATACATTATTAGTTACATTTAAAAAACAAAGTTATTAACCACAAAAGCTGAGTATTAGCTCTTTTTACCTTTGGCGCCTGATGTTCTCTGAGTGGGACAGAGGACAGGAGTAGGAGGAATATTTGGAGAAAGATGCTGTGATCGTTAATTTTGTGTGTCAACTCGATTGGGTCATGCTATGCCTCGATATTTGGTTAAATGTGATTGAGGGTGTGTTTGTGAGGGTATTTCTGTGTGAGATTAACATTTGAATCTATAAAATGAATAAAGCTCATTGCCCTCCCCAATGGGGGTGGGTCTCAGCCAATCCATTGGAAGCCTGAGTAGAACATAAAGGTGGAGAAAGGGAGAATTCACTCTCTCATGCCTGAATGTCTTTGAGCTGAGACATTGGCCTTCTCCTACTTTTGGACTTGGACTTGAACTGGAGCTGATATCACTGGCTCTTGAGGTTCTCAGGCCTTGGAACTCAGACTGCAGCTACATCATTGGTCTCCTGGGTCTCCAACTTGCTGACTGCAGATCATAGGACTTCTCAGCCTCCATAACTGTGTAAGCCAATTCCATCTAATAAATCTCTTTTATATATTTGTACAGTTGACCCTTGAACAATACAGGAATTAGAGGCACCAACCCCAGCATAGTTGAAAGTCCGCGTATAACTTTTGACTCCCTGAAAACTTTACTCTGGTTGTCCCTCAGTATCTGAAGAGGGTTGATTCCAGGACCCCCGTGGATACCAAAATCCATGGGTGCTCAAGTCCCTTTTATAAAATGGCGTAGATCAACGCGTACAGCTTGTCCTCCACATCCATGGATTCCCACCTGTCGATTGAAAAATACTGTTTTTTACCTGCAGTGGGTTGAATCCATGGATGCAAACCCCGGTGATATGGAGGGCTGACTCTATATATGTAGAAAAAAATCTTCATTAAATGGACCCACACATTTCAAACCTGTGTTGTTCAAATGTCAACTATATTCTTATTGATTCTGATTCTCTGAGGAACCCAGACTAATACAGAGGCATAGAATAATACTGTAAAATCTCACCTAGCCCTGATCATCTCAAAACTTTCTCTTCTTTTCTCTCATTCTCTCTTTCTTCCTCTCTCTCTCCCCATCTGTTTACTACCCATCCCCCAATTTTGCTTCATTTCCTTCTCTGCTCAGTTTAGTTTAGCTCATTCAAACTCTGCATAGTAATAAACAAAGGCAATACTGTGATGGGAATTTGAGGTCACTCATGATATTGGTACCTGAACATGACCTGACAGTTTCTGATCCCTGCAAGTTGTGGATGTCATGAGTTTATAACATAGGACACAATAGACTATGACTATTCAAGCCAACCTTACACATGTTGAGAACTGATTGTATTAGGAATATATTAATTTCTGATTTTTAAATTATATTTTTTACTAGAAGATTTATTTTCAACAGATACATGAGATAAATTACGTGATTTATTTAAAATATACATTTATTATTGGCAATATCAAAATTGCTCACATTAGAAGCTTCAGGTTCATGACATCCCATTTGTCAAAAAAAATGTTATCACATACTTTATCTTGCTTCTGTGATTTATAATAAGAACAGAAAGTCAGAATCTTCTGTGTTCTAATCCTCTTTCTAACACTTTGTCTTGTTATAGTCTTCAGCATGTCATTTAATCTCTCCTTGACTCAGATCCCCATTCGTAAAATGAAACCATTAATAATATTTGCCTCCTACAGAATTGTAAAGATCAGTCAGTTAATGTTTGTAAAAATTCTCCAACCATGAAAAAAATTCTCTAACTGTGGACTGTTAGAATGTGTACTGCCCATATTCCCATATTTCGCTTTTATAGAATGTCCAGTCTTTAAGAGAGCCTTCAAATGAGTTTTGCAGATCAACAGATTTAGTGTTTGTGTGCTATAAGTGGCAACATTTTAAACTTTTTTGCTCTATTTGAGAATTCAGAGAATTCCTGTATGTTGCTATTATTATTAACCTTTTAAAGAATGTTTTTCATAGTGCTATCTACACACACACTCATGTACATAAACAAATCTATTCATTTATTACCTGGGTGAAAGATTTTCTGATAATATGTGTAATGTAGTTTTGTGTAAGTTCATAATTTTAATTGTTCACCTTCCATGTGTGGTGCCAGGTTTTTTCCAGAATTTATTAGGGGATTGCTAATCTAAACTTTTTTGCCTTTTTCTTCTTCATGTTTTTTGACAAGGACTCACAGGGAGAAAAATACATAAGTTTAGGTCTATGACTTAGGACAAAATGGCACGGTGACTATTTTCTGTTCAACCTGCAATTATTTGAAAGTAATAATATGGATGAAACACTCTAAGACAAGTTTTGTGTTTGGATTATCCAGTTCCATTCAAAGATGTTGCTGGATTTTAGTGGGCAGTGTACAAGAGTATCAATTTTTGAGTATCCAGAGGGAAATTGAAATGATAAATAGACCCAATATTTTCTCTAATCCCATTATTTATTACTTTTCTAGTCTACTATATCAAAGCATGCCATATAGTGTGTACCCATCTACTGATCACATCAAATTAAATCAAGGAGGCAGCAGACTGCATCATATTTTCCAAGTGATATTGTTGTAATTGTCCGATGATCACTGGAAGGAACATTTTCAATAAAATGTCAAATAATATTAGCAAGTGATCACAATATCTTGAATGTAGAGATAAGGAAATCTGGATGGAAAAAAATACTTAGCACCCACTTTACTGCCTAGGACATATTTTTTCCAAGGTAGATAAGAAAGAAATGGAGTTTATAAATGAATGCTAAAAACACTGGGAGATATCCACTGTTATAAACCCCCTGGATGGATGGCTGTGGAGTAGGGAACAAGGCAAAGGAAGAGTCAGTGGCTTGGAATATAGGTGTAGGGTTTGGAGGGAGGTAGTGTAAGTGACAGTCTATTCTAGATTACCAGCAAAGTAGGAATTACTTATTTGGGCATGGAAGTGTACAGGATTCCAACTTTTGTATGTTTCTAGGAAATGTTAAGAGATAACTATATAAAATCCTTTGCTTATCCAACTATAAGCCCTGGAGATACTGGGAAAAGACATGGAAAGAAAAAGGGGTAACATTAGCATTCTTTACTTTTTGGGAGACTATTGATCATCTTTTGAATGACCTTGCTCCTGTCCTCTCTGGTTTTCCATTTCCGGGGAAGAGACTTGAGGTATGGAAAACTATGCATGTTATTAGATGGTCCTTTTTCAGCTGCTTCGCCTACTTTCTCCACAAGTTAATTTATGCCTCTTTTCTTCTTTCTTTCCTTCCTTCCTCCCTTTCTTCCTTCCTTCTTCTTTTCCTTCTTCTCTCCTTCCATCCCTCCTTCCTTCCTTCCTTCTTCCCTCCGTTCCTTCCTTCTTTCCTCCCTCCCTCCCTCCCTCCCTCCCTCCCTCCCTCCCTCCCTCCCTCCCTCCCTCCTTCCTTCCTTCCTTCCTGCCTTCTTTCCTTCCTTGTCTCTGTTGGTCTCTGTCTCTTTCTCTTCCTTTCTATTAAATCATTAGTAGTAGTAGTTTGGGTAGATACACGAAAATATCCTGGGATCTGCCAAAATACAACTAAAATGTTACTTGCATTTCCCATCTTGAAAGAAGTTTAGAGAACTAAAATATAATTAGTTGTTACAATATTTCTAAAAGCTTGACCTTTGAAATTCTGATTTCTATCCTGCTTGCAATAGAGCTTGACACGTGTAAAAAAAAAAAAAAAAAAAAAAAATTCCCAAACTTTTGAAAGTCAGAAAAGATATGAGTTTATTTGATTCAACTATTATACAATGTAATAAATGTTTGGCTGAAAAATACTGTAATGAAGATGTTTCCAGGTTGGTCAGAGCTTTAAATAAGGGGATGTATTTGATGCGTCATTATACATGTACTCATTTCAGATATATACACATACACAAGAGGCTGGTAAGTAAAATCTGTCAGAAGAACTCAGGAATAGGGTAGCCACTCATTTCAACATGGTTTCTATCAACTTTGATTGACTTTTTAGAGATTAGCCTACTCTTCTTACCTGAAGTTATAAAAACATAAAATAAACAGAAGACCACACGCCCTGAAAAGAATTACCTGACACTGATTGTTGTTGCTTTTCTGAAACATAAGTCTGTAGGGGAAAAAAAATGCTCTCCTTAAATCTAAATTCTAAAGAAAAGTCTTCAAGTTGGCTAGGAATTCTGTAAGCTCAGCATCCTCCAGGCCAGATGGAAACATGAGGCTTCAAATGTTTCTAGAGCTAGCTTGGGTCTTAACAGTCAAGTCTCTCAGAAATGGAATAATTAGGAGCAAGTACTTTGGGAGCCCATTCACATCTTTTATCACTTAGAGGTAACGGTGCCTTTACAGAGCCATCCTTTTTCTTCTCCCAAACATGTGTCTGACATTCATTAGGACAAGAAAGCTTAAAATGTGTTCCTGAATGAATAGTGGTTTAGAACTCGGGAAAGGAGACAGGCTTTCACAGAAATGTGCTGATTGTTTAGTTGTAAAATAACGAGGCAAGGGAACAGGGACATACACTGTTCAGTCCAGCTCATAACGTGTGGCTGCCAGCTCACCAAAAGAAATCACATAGTTTGGCTGAGCAAAGGACCAGACCACAGCCAGGGACTGTAGGGGTAGTGAGGAAGGCATGTGGCTGAAACACACCCAGCTTGATCTCTGCCGAGCCCGGCGGCGGGATCTGGTAGACTCTGCAGGACAAAGGGTGTTCATTACCTTCCAGCCAAACCACTCTGTGCGCCTCCGAGCCAGCCGGCTTCTGACCAAGGCTCTTCACACCCCTTCTCGCCGAGCGGCCTCTGCTCTCCCTGGAATCTCTTGGCTTAGCACCTCTCTGGCCCCTCCCAGCTGGCCCACTCCTGGGACAGCATGTGCTCTGCGTGGAATAACAAGGTTCGCTGGACAAGGTTGAATAGCCCTGTGACGGCAGTGCCTTCAGGGCCACATGACAGAAACGAAATTGGAGTCATAATGGCCACACTGGAGGAGAATCCGATGCTTCTCAAGAGTTCCAATGCTGGTCTGCTTCTCTGAAATTCCTTGAATTGTCCTTTTTCTCTCTCCTCTTAAAGGTGGACATATAGACTAGCATCCCTTAAATGTGGGAAGGGAGAAGGGAGGCATGAAGTGTGGGTATAGTCATTTTCAAGATGGTTATCTCTAAATCTGTTCCTAGGCAAAAGTTTTGTAGAAAGAGAAATCATTCCGCCCAAGGGAAGCCTGAGGGAAGTATAAAGACGTCTTGGAAATCCCCTGGGAAAAAAGTATCAGGTAGAGTTTGATTCTGTCTTTGTTGTCAGATTTTTGGCACAGTCGGTTGCAGCAACATTAGTGGTTCCAGACAGAAAACAGCAGCAGGTGATTAGGAAGTGGGTTTTTCTGCATGTGATAAAAGCTGCTGTGGAAGGTAGAAAGGGCAGAGCAGGCTGCACGCAGAAAGCATGTGGGCCACGGAAGTCAGGGTCGAGCCCCAGTGTGGGACAGTGAGGCTGGAGTTGTCAGCAAGCAGGGCAATGACACCGGGACAGTGGGTCGGGATACCAAAGTGAGGTGCTGGAACCAGCTTGCAGGCAAGCCGGCAGCCTAAGTACTGGAAAGCAAGACAAGACAGTGGAGCAAGGCAGAGTCCAGGGAGTTATAAGGTTGTGGTGAAAAACAAAGTGACCTGCCAAAGACCCTGCAAGCTGTGATAAACCAGGTGGTCTGTAAAAACTACAAACCGGAACCAGGGGTCGGTTCAGATGCAGGGAGTGGCTGGGGATGAGCTCTAAGGCAAGCAATCTAAGCTGCAGACTTTCGCTGGTTCCTGGCAACGGAGAATCTTGATCCTGAGGTAGCGTTCACCCTAGCCAGGAAATCTCTTACACAAAACAAGACTATTACTTTTTTTTTTAAATAACAGACATGCTATACAAATAAGTCTTGGGAAATAATACATTATTCCCTATCACCTTTCACCTGGACTGTTGCACAAGCTTATCTTGTCCCTCTGCATTTGCTCTTCCTTTCTGACAACCCATTCCTCATATAGCTGCCAAAGCAAGTCTAAAACATGTCTGGTCACATCTTCCTTCAGCCTAAATCCTTCCACTCAGTGCCTATTGTTCAAGCAAGATTCCCCAAAGTGTTTGGGTGAATACTAGTTCTGCAAGGTAATTAGCCAAAGAAGGCTGGGTAGTCAAATGACTCAGGAATTCTACAGGCTATAGTCCCTTCTACCTATATAGAGAAAGCTTCTATAGCGATTTCCAATGGAGAGAAGAAATGTAAAGGATCTGAGAAGTACTGCAACAACTATTCAATGTTGATTAACCCAATACTTTCCAAATTTTTTTAAATTAAAGTTTATTAGGGTTACAATTGTTAGTAATGTTACATAGATTTCAGGTGTACAATAGATTTCAGGTGTACAATAGATTTCAGGTGTACAATTCTGTAATACATCATCTATATATCACATTGTGTGTTCACCACCCAGAGTCAGTTCTCTTTCCGTCACCATATATTTGATCCCCTTTACCCTCATCTAACACACCCTGCCCGGCACCCTTACCCTCTGGTAACCAGTAAACTATTGTCTATGTCTATGAGTTTTTGTTTCTTCATTTGTTTATCTCCTTCTTTTGTTGTTTTCAGTTTTATATACCACATAGCAGTAAAATCATGTGGTTCTCTACTTTTTCTGTCTGACTTATTTCGCTTAGCATTATAATCTCAAGATCCATCCATGTTGTTGCAAATGGTACTATTTCATCTTTTCTTATGGCAGAATAGTATTCCATTGTGTATATATACCACAAGCTCTTTATCCATTCATCTATTGAATGACACTTTGGTTGTTTCAATGTCTTGACCATCGTAAATAAAGCTGCAATGAACATTGGAGCACATCTATCTTTATGGATAAATATTTGGGATTTTTTGGGTAGATACCCAGGAGAGGGATTGCTGGGTCATATCGTAATTCTATTCTTAATTTTTTGAGGAACCTCCGCACTGTCTTCCATAGCGGTTGTACCAATCTGCATTCCCACCAACAGTGTGTGAGGGTTACTTTTTCTCCACAGCCTCTCCAACACTTGTTACTATTTGTCTGGTTGATGATAGCCATTCTAATTGGGCTGAGATGATACCTCATTGTGGTTTTTATTTACATTTCTCTGATGATTACTGATCTTGAGCATTTTTTCATATGCCTATTGGCCATTTGTATGTCCGCTTTGGACAAATGTCTCTTCAGGTCCTCTGCCCATTTTAATTAGGTTGTTTGTTTTTTTGTTTTTGAGTTATATGAGTTCCTTATATATTTTGGATATTAGTTCCTAATTGGAGGTATTGTTTGCAAAAATCTTCCCCCATTCAGTTGGTTGCCTGGTTTCCTTTGTTGATGGTTTCCTTTGCTGTGCAGAAGCTTTTTAGTTTGATATAGTCCCATCCATTTATTTTAGCTTTTACTTCTGCCTTTGGAGTCAAATTCATAAAATGCTCCTTGATCCCAAGGTCCATATATTTAGTACCTATGTTTTCTTTTATGCAGTTTATTGTTTCAGGTTTTATGTTTAGGTCTTTGATCCATTTTTAGTTAATTTTGTACCTGGTGAATGATAGCAGTCTAGTTTCATTCCTTTGCACCTGGATTTCCAATTCTCCCAGCACCATTTATTGAAGAGGCTTTCTTTTCTCCATGTATGTTTTTGGCTTCTTTGTCAAAAATTATCTGTCCATATTTATGTGGGTTTATTTCTGGGTTCTCAATTCTATTCCATTGGTCTGTGTGTCTGTTTTTCTGCCAATACCCTGCTGTTTTGATTATTGTTGCCCTGTAGTACAAGCTGAAGTCAGGGAGTGTGATACTTCCAGCATTGTTCTTTTTTCTTAGGATTGCTTTGGCTATTTGGGGTCTTTTGTGGTTCTATAAACATCTCATGATTTTTTTTTATCTATTTCTTTAAAAATGCCATTGGGATTTTGATGGGGATTGCATTAAATCTGTATATTGCTTTAGGTAATATGGCCATTTTAACTATGTTGATTCTTCTAATCCATGAACATGGAATGTCTCCATTTCTTTGTGTCTTCTTCAATTTCTTTTAAAAATATCTTATAGTTTTCAGTATATAGATCTTTTATGTTTTCAGTTAAGTTTATTCCGAGGTATTTTATTCTTTTTGTTGCAATTGAAAAAGGAATTTTTTGTTTGTTTGTTTTTCTGAGATTTCATTGTTAGTATATAGGAATGCAATGGACTTTTGTATGTTGATTTTGTAGCCGGCAACTTTGCTGTATTCATTTATTGTTTCTAGTAGCTTTTTGGAGGAGTCTTTAGGGTTTTCTATGTATAGCATCATGTCATCTTCAAAAAGTGACAATTTAACATCTTAATTCCGAATTCGGATGCCTTTGATTTCTTTCTCTTGCCTGATTGCTCTGGCTAGGACTTCCAATACTATGTTGAAAAGCAGAGGTGATAGGGGACAGCCCTATCGTGTTCCTGAACATAGAGCAAAGGGCTTCAGTTTTTCACCGTTAATTATGAGATTAGCTGAGGGTTTGTCATATATGGCCTTTATTATGTTAAGGTGTTTTCCTTCTATACCCATTTTATTAAGTGTTATAATCATAAATGGATGTCGTATCTTGTCAAATGCTTTTTCTACATCTATTTATATAACCACATGATTTTTGTCCCTTATTTTGTTTATGTGATGTATCACATTGATCGATTTGCGTATGTTGAAACATTCTTGTGCCCCTGGGATGAAACCCACTTGGTTATGATGAATAATCTTTTTAATGCATTGTTGCATTCAATTTGCTAGAATTTTGTTTATGATTTTTGCATCTGTATTCATCAGAGATATTGATCTGTAATTTTCCTTTTTTGTGCTGTCCTTACCAGGTTTTGGTATCAGGGTAATAATGGCCTCATAAAATGAGTTAGGGTGTATTGTCACTTCAATTTTTTGGAAGAGTTTGAGTAGGAGAGGTATTAGATCTTCTTTGAATATTTGGTAGAATTCACTAGTGAAGCCATCTGGTCCCAGACTTTAGGTTTTGGGAAGGTTTCAGATGACTGATTCAATTTTTTTACCGGAGATCGGTCTATTTAGGTTTTCCAGTTCTTTATGATTCAGCCTAGGAAGGCTATATGTTTCTAGAAACTTGTCCATTTCTTTTAGGTTATTGAATTTTGTGGCATCTAATCCTTCATAGTATTCTTGGATGATCCTTTGTATTTCTGTGGGATGCATGATAATTTCCCCCTTTCATTTCTGATTTTGTTTGTGTCTTTTCTCTTTTTATCTTAGTGAGTCTAGCCAAGGGTTTGTCAATTTTATTATCGTTTTAAAGAATCAACTCTTTGTCATGTTAATTTTTTGTATTGTCTTTATGTTCCCTATTTCGTTTAGTTCTGCTCTGATTTTTATTATTTTCTTCCTTCTGCTGACTTTGTGTTTCATTTTTTCTTCTTTTTCTAGTTCTTTAAGGTGTAATGGGAGGTTGTTTATCTGGGATTTTTCTTCTTTCTTGAGATAGGCCTATAATGATAAAAATTTCCCTCTTAAAACCGCTTTTGCTGAATCCCCAAATTTTTCGTAGGATGTATTTTCATTCTCATTTGTTTCTATGTATCTTTTGATCTCTCCTCTTATTTCATTTTTGACTCAGTCGTTCTTTAAAAGTATATTGTTTAATCTCCACATATTTGTGGTTTTCCTTCTTTCTTTGCAGTTGATATCCAATTTCAAAGACTTGTGATCAGAGAATATGCTTGGTATGATTTCAATCTTCTTAAATTTGCTGAAGCTAGTTTTATGTCCCAATATATGGTCTATCCTTGAGAATGTTCCATGTACACTAGGAAAGAATGTATAGTCTGATGTTCTAAGACGAAGTGCTGTATAAATGTCAATTATGTCCATTTCATCTAATGTGAGATTTAGGGCTGATATTTCTTTATTTATTTTCTGTTTGGATGGTCTATCCATAGCTGTCAATGATGTATTTACGTCCCCTACTATAATTGTGTTTTGGTCAATTTCTCCCTTTAGTTCTGTTAGTAGTTGCTTGGTATATTTTGGTGTTACTTGACTAGAGGCATAAATATTGATGACTGTTATGTCTTCTTGTTGTATAGTCCCCTTTACCATTATGAAATGTCCATCTTTGTCTCTTGTTACTTTTTTCACCCTGAAGTCTGTTTCATCTGATATCAGTATAGCTACACCTGATTTTCTATGGATACCATTTGCTTGGATTGTCAATTTCCACCCTTTCACTGTGAGACTATGCTTGTCCTTGTAGTTGAGATGTGTCTCTTGGAGATAGCATGTGGATGGGTTTAGTTTTTTGATCCAATCTGCTACTCTGTGCCTTTTTATTGCTGAGTTCAGTCCATTTATATTTGGGGTGATTATTGATATGTGAGGATTTCCTGTCATTCTATCTTTGGTTTTCTGGTATGACTGTGTCTCCATTGTTTTTTTTACCTTTTTGTTGTTGTCTATTATTTCTGTGTGGTGCTTTCTATGATCTTTCCCTCTGTTTCTTCTTTTATTATGTTACATATTTCAGTTCTGGATTTTTTGTTTTGTTTTGTTTTGAGTAGTTACCATTAAGTTAATGTAAAAGAAAATTTCATATTTAGAGTATTCCATTTTCTTCAGCATGTTTATTTTCTCCATTTCCTATGCCAGTTCAGACCTTTACTCTCCCACCCTTTTATATTTTTGTTGTCACAAATTATCCCTATTTATGCTGTGAGTTGATTTCTGTGCTGTAGTAGCAATTTGTCTTTTTCCTCTTTTTCTTTTCTTTTCTTTTTTTTTTTTTGTTTCTTCTTTACCCTGTATGTTATGTTTAAGTGTGTACTGTCTTATTTGGTGTAGGGGTTGCCATGTCCTGCTTCTATCTGTCTGTTTGTAATACTACTCATGGTTTTGCATTCTTTTGCTTTTTGTTTCAGGTCAAATAGTCTCCTTCGGTATTTCTTGTAGTGCAGGTCTTGTATTGGAAAATTCCCTCAGCTTCTGTATGTCTGGAAATCTCTTTATTCCTCCTTCATATCTAAAGGATATCTTTCCTGGATATATTATTCTTGGCTCATAATTTCTATCTTTCAGTAGTTTGAATATTTGAGTCCATTCCCTCCTGGCTTGTAGAGTTTCTGATGGTAATCTAATGAGCTTTCCCTTGCATATTACCATCTTCTTTTCCCTGGCTGCCGTGAGGATTCTCTCTTTGTCATTAATTTTTGACAGCTTCAATACAATGTGCCTTGGAGAAGGCCTGTTGGGGTTGAGGTAATTAGGTGTTCTATTTGCTTCTTGGATTTGAGAATCCAGTTCTTTCCACAAGTTTGGGAAGTTCTCCTCAACTATTTGTTTGAATATACTCTCTGTTCCCTTTTCCCTTTCTTCTCCTTCTGGTATGCCCATTATTATATTGCTCTTTCTGATGGAGTCAGAAAGTTCTTGTAGAGTTCTTTCTTTCTTTTTTTAAACTCTCATGTCTCTCTCTTATTCAATATGTGTCATTTCCAGATTTCTATGTTTGGTGCCACTGATTCTTTCCTCCATCTGGTCAACTCTACTACCTAAGCTGGCTATTTAATTCTTCATTTCTTTTATTGGGTTTTTAATCTCCAGAAATTCTATTTGATTCTTTTTTAAAATTTCAATCTCTTTGGTAAAATGTTCATTTTGTTCTTTGATTGTGTTTCTGAGTTCCTTAAACTACCTGTCTGTGTTTTCTTGCAGCTCATTGAGTTTTTTATGAACTGCAATCTTGAATTCTCTGTTCTTTAAGTCACCTATTTCCATGTGTTTAAGTTCATTTTCTGGAGACTTCATTTTCTTTCTGAGCTGCCTTGTTACCTTGGTTATTCATGCCAATTAGTGAATTATTATTTCTCTTCCTAAGTATCTGCAGGAGTGGGTTCTGTAACAGGTTAGTAGGAAGAATTCTTTCCTTTGCTTTCCAGTATGTGTTGGTAGAATGTTTTATTTTCTTTCCAACTGCAACCTTTATTTTTCTCTCATGCCGTAGTGTTATATTTTCTCTGCACTGTTCTGGCTTCTCACACAATGGGGATACTCCCTGGAAGCTGGGCTTCTCTGTCAGTAAGTTGCTTGGGTCTCAGGGCACCACCTCTGTGGGGGGATGTGGAGAGTTTCTGAAGTTTTCAAGCTCTTCCTGCACCAGATTTAGGGCCTGTGTGTTTCAGTGGCTCTGTTTACCCCTGTAGGGATCTGCCCAGGTAGCTGGGGGCAGGGGCAGGGTGGGTTGTGAGAGGTGGCTGTGAGCAATGACGGTGACCACCAGCACCGCCAGTTCTGCACCCAGGGCTCCCTGCCCTTCGCCGGAACTAGGTAGCTGGGCTGCGAGTCCATGCTGCGGGCTGAAGTTCTCAGAACTGCAAATATTCTGTTATTTTGATCTGACACTACCGTTCCACTTCTAGCACTGGGCAGGTGGGGGCAGGGCAAACTCTGGGAGGGTAAGAAGAGGTCAGTTAGGCTCTGTGCCTAAGGCTTCCATCTTCTGCTTGGCAGTGAGGGTGTAAACTGCTATTTTCATCCTTCTTCCCTCAGTCTTTGCTCTGAGGTCTCTGCCATGAGTGTTGGGTTCAGCCGTGTTATATGCTGATCCTTCAGGTGGGACTGTGGGCCATAAGCGGAGCCCTAGCAGTCGGAGTTCTTCCCTCTCTTTCAGCTGCAGTAGCTCCAGAATGCAGCGAGCTCCGAGCTCCGAGCTCCAGTCTGTTCCTGCTCCCGGTGGCCCATGGCTTCTCTGCACTTCCTGTTTCCCGCTTTCCCTGCTCGCCAAATTTGCCCACCTTTAGATGATTTCAGTAGTGCACCTCTTAGTCTTGCCTGTCTGCTGCACAGGGAGTCTTTTGTGGAGTTATAATTATTCAATTTGTTTTAAATTCCAGAGGAGATTTCAGGAGGTTCACCTCATGCCACCATTTGTATGACATTATCCTCAAAATATTTTTAACCATGGGGCATCGTCTCTCTTATTCTTCCATAAAACCCATCAATATCAATTGGAAATGCTCTGAGAAATACTGACCCTGGATAGAAGATCTATCTTTCTTAGTCTAATGTTGTTAAGGATCTTTTAAATCTGGCCCCTCCCTGTCTGCCCCGGTTGCTCATCTCCCACCAATTCTCTTGGGTTTTATGCTCTGACAAAACAAAGTAGACCACTGTTCTCACACATATCCCTAAGTTTCACCAATCTGTTCTTTTTAACAAAAATATACTCTCTGCATCTTCCTTGACCCCTATCTATAGAATGTTACTTATTCTTCAAAATCCTGCTCACATATCAACTCCATAGGAAATTCTCTTTACTTTTGTACAAGGGTCAACAAACTTTTTCTGCAAAGGGCCAGATAGTAAGTATTTTAAGCTTTGAGGCATACATGGTCTCTGTCACAACCCTTCAATTCTGCCATTGTAATGTGAAAGCAGCCATAGACAATTTATAAATGACTAGACATGGCTGTGTTCCAATAAAAATTTATTTACAAACATAGGAGCAGGGTGGATTTGGCCATGGACTGAAAATTGCTGATCCTTGCTTTAGTGTCACACTTTATACAGTTCTTGCTAAGGCAGAAGTTAAGTCTCTAGATGTGAAAAATCCAGGGTTTCCAGGTGAAAGCAGTATAGACATGTATTTAGTTAGAACAGAGGGCAGAGATAAGGGCAAATCTAACTAATGAAGCATAAGGCAGTGCTGAGAGGTATTATTTTAGATTCTTCTCATTGCAGTTAACTAAAGGAATTTTCTATGGAAGGTAACATAAAATGAGAGACTCTTCTATAATGTTGGTTTAGGAATCTGCCCTTGAAAAATATTATCAAAGATAAAAGTGTCTATGAAAAGCTGACTGAGGTACTGTTATAAGGGAACACTTTCTATCTAAAGTGCTAAGCACTCATTAGCTGCTTAAAAAGAAGCTCTACTCCCCTCAACTGCTGTCTGAAAAAGAAAGTGAACTAGTACCCTAGAGAAAAAGAAATGTAATGGGCCTGGTGAAGCTTATTGCCCTACACTGCAGGGTTGGCTGCTGGGGATTGTCAGTGTTTGGGGGACCAGAAGGGGTGAATCAGGAAGCTGTGAGATGAGAGCTGCCCTGGAATCGGAATGACCAGAAAGGCATGACCAGGGGCTGTTCCTGGGAAAATGGAATTTCTTATTGTGTAGATTCAGGAGATGAAATTCAGGGGCCTCTGAGATTAAAAAGTGACCAAGGAAAAATAGGCCATGGCAAGGTTCAGACAGAGGGGATTGGGAGTAATTTCACAATTTGAATCCCTTTGAATGGCAAGAGCTCCAGCTCTAAAATAATGTTTCTTCCTGTCTTAGAGTTGCAGCTCTCAGTGTCCAGCTTGGTTACAATGAAAGTTGCAAATGGCTGGCTGTCCATTAAATGTTCAGAATTCCCATCCATGAAATAGCATTATTGCAGGGACATCATTCCCTAACCCTTCTTGCTTGTAGGTGCAGGTGTCAGACTAAGTTCAGGCTGATGAAAAGTGGGTGCGAATGATTTACATTACTTCTGGGCCTGGCCCATAAAATATCCCACTGGGTCCTCCACTCTTTCTCTACCCCATATTCTGACTAGATTTGGGTAATTTTGGATAAAGTGTTTCCCCAAAAATAAGACCTAGCCAGACCATCAGCTCTAATGCATCTTTTGGAGCAAAAATTAATATAAGACCCAGTATTATATTATATTATACCTGGTCTTATAGTAAAATAAGACTGGGTCTCATATTAATTTTTGCTTCAAAAGACACATTAGAGCTGATGGTCGGGCTAGGTCTTATTTTCGGGGAAACAGTATCATGTGTTGAAGGCAGCAGAGCTTCTATCGATTTAAGTCTCTGAGAGACTCTATCAAACAGAAAGTATTTCCTCCTCATTTAAACATAGAATTACCAGCATAAACTTCTATTGTATGAAGTCATTGGGATTTCAGAGTTTAACTACTATGGGAGGGAGCATTTACTTGACAAGTACAAGCAGAAAATAAGCATAGCTTTAGTAATTGAAAGGGTTCCACTATATACAGCAATTTTAGATAAGAATGTGGTATCCACTGAACCAGAAAACATGGGGTAGACAATATAGTTTGCAAATATGCCATTATTTTCAATCTCAAATAAATGCTACTTCCTTTAACAAATCATGTTTTTGGAAATAAATTTGTATGTATGTTACCATCTATAATGAAAATCAATTGAAAATCCTACTTTTTAAAGAAGCTTTAGGAAACAAACAAAAACACCCAGAGGAGTAAATGTAAAAATAAAAAAATATGAAAAATTAAACACCAAACAAACATTAGCAATATAAGTAAACAGCCTCATTGCTTTAAAACAAATAAAAAAAATGAAGTTAAGCCATTTCTAGGGGAAAAATAGCAGAAACAGGCCCACCAAACAACATGAGAATATAATTAGCCATATCAATTATATTGTCTAAACAGATCATTATCAGCAGGTTGATGTGAAAAACTATTCAATTTGGTTATCTAACCCCCCCCACCCCACCACTGACGGTAGGACCCATTTGAAAAGTCATTTAAATATTTTTATTTTTAATTTTTCTTTTCTATTTTTTCTTCATAAAGGGGTCATTGAAACTATGATTCTTTCCTTCAGTTTTATTGAGGTATAACTGACACATAACATTGTATTAGTCCAACATAATGATTTGATATATGTGTATGTTATGAAATGATGACCGTAATAAGTTTAGTTAATATCCATCATCTCACATAGTTACAATTATTTATTGTAATGAGAACTTTTAAAGTCTACTTTCTTAGCAACTTTCAGGTATACAATACAATATTGTTAACTATAGCACCATGCTGTACATTACATCCCCAGGACTTATTTATCTTATAACCAGAAGTTTTTTACCACTTTCACCCATTTCCTCCTCCCCTCATTCCCTCTTCTGGCCACTACCAATCTTTCTCTGTATCAATATGATTTTTACGGAAAGATTTTAGTAGATAAGATTATTTTTCTATCTTTATGACCAAAAAACCAAAGCACATAATTGTTGATAGATATTCTAGGTGATATAAAGTCTAGTATGATCATTACAGATAGTCTATTCAATTATAAATTTTCAATCATGATTTATTAGGCTGCACTGAAGAAACACAACTTTAAAATGTGAAGTAAAGAGAAGGTTTCCTATGAAATCCATTATTATGATGGCGTGAAAAATTACTATTCTTTTCTAGGATAGAAGCAGTATAGTATGGTGGTTGAAGATATAAGCATTTCTGCTCAGCAAGATACGATTACAAAAGTGAAAAGGCAAAACAGAGTAAGATATGATAATTGCAATATGTGTATATTTTTGACAAAGGGTTGTATTCAGAATAAAGGTTTCTATAAGTTAATGAGCAAAAGACAAACAGCTTAATAGAAAAATAGGCAAAAGACTTGAACAGGTATTCAACATTGTTAGGTATCAGAGAAATGTAAATTAAAAACAAAGTAAAGTGTTATTACAGATCCAGAAGAATAGCCAGAAATAGAAAACCAGACAATACCAAGTGTTGATGGGGATGTGAAATAATTGGAAATCTGCTGGTGAAAATGTAAACTGCTACAAACACTTTGGAAATTGTTTCAAGTTTTTAGTTAAAGTGAGCATACACGTGTCCTATAACCCAACAATTACTTTTCATGTATATATAATACACCTGACATAAAAGTGTACATATGTGCACCAAATCTTCAAATAATCTTCAGTGTTATTATTTTTAAGAACCCCAAACTGGAAACTGCTCGAACTTCCCTCAGTAGTAAAATGGATAAATTGTAGCATAGTCATTACACAGCAAAAAAGTGAAAAGACTAATTCTCTATACAATGACATGGGTGACTTTTACAATCATAATGTTGGGTTTAAGAAGCCAGACCCAAAAGAGAAAATACTGTTTGATTTCATTTCTATAAAGTTCATGAAGAAGCAAAACTAAGTTGTGCTGTTAGGAGTGAGAATAATAGTTACCTCCGGGAAAGAAATAAATGGAAGGGGGCACAAAGAAGGAATTCTGGAGTGCTGGTCAGTCTTTATTTCTTGATTTGAGTGGTGTTGCCCAAGTGGGTTTACTTTGTGAAAATTCACTTTTGTGTACTTTTCTCCATGTATAGTTTAATACAAGTTTACTAGAAAAAGAGCATAGACTGATGTCAAATTGCTTGGTTTCATGTTATAGCTTTGCTCCTCACTTATCAAGATCCTTGGAAAAGTTGCCCCAACTTTCTTCCTCTCAGGTTACGCCTCTGTAAAAAGGAGATTATATGATTACCTTACTCATAGACTGTTATGAAGACAAATCTGACAGTGCATACCAGTCTTATGGAACAGTACCAGGCACATGTTTAGCAGTCAATAAATTTCAGCTGTTGTCGTTCTTATCATTAACTCACAGGAGGACCAATTGATAAATATTATCTTAAAATGTCACTGGATCCAAGGTAAGAATAATTAGAATAACACAGAAAACCATCTGATATTTGTATTTGGCTTTATTATTTTTTGACTCCTTAACCTCCTTACTAGGGAGTTTCTCAGAAAAACCAACATGGACAACTCCCAAAGCAAAAAGAAAATTCATTTGAAAACCATGGTGTGGGCCTGACTAATACAAATATTATTTCTATGAAGGACATCTGTAAGTAGGTAAAATGCCTGAGAAGAAAAAAAAAAAAGATCAGGTTACAATCATGTAAGACATAAATTCTTATTTTAAAAGGGTTAGTAATACAATGCTCACACCTCAAGATGAAAGGAATTAGTCAATTTAGTCTTGTGTGAAATGGGCATGTTTTTTTATAATGTAGATATTTTTTATTAATAACATTTAATTTTTTAAATTTTTTTGTATACTAGGTTTTCTTCTTCAGTATATGATCCAATACTTAAAATGGCCTCTACTCTATTTTCGTCTTAACATTTTATCTCATTTATATACAAACTCACCCTGTGTGTTTGCTTTCATTTCTGAAATTAGGTCAGAAAATTCAAATCCCAACTGCCAATATTAGGTTAGGAAATTCAAATCAGAACTTGGATCTTTAACAACTTTGGTACTTAATTTAGTACTTTTAACTAACAGACTTTTAAACATAGAAATTTTGTAATACTGATGTTCATATTCAAAATCAGGAAATTCAATGTTACGTTTTTACACTACCATGAGAATCTAGAGGAGAGAGAACTTTAGGCTTCATGCAGTTCCATCTTCCATCACCTACATTGTGAGGCAGGAGTGCTTATTGTTATGTGTTATCATTTTTCTTCTCAGTCGATTCTTATTTTCTAAGCTGAAAACTTCAAGATGGAGGGGCCATGTCTGTCTTGTTAATTATTATATTACCAGTGTTTAGGACAGTGCCTGGAACATAATAAATGTTGAAAAGTATTTCTTCTACCATTTAATGAGTGTAAGAATGGGAACCACTGGATATAAATTCTCAAACAGCACATCACTAAAAAATAATTAATTAAAAATATAAAACCAAAATAATTAGGATTTTGAGTTATTAAGATTGATTTTTATGGTCTGGGGCTTTAATTATAGGAAAAACAAGCAAATTATGCGAAATAGTTCACAGATGTGGGATTTTCTTTATGCTCTGATCTCTTTAATGTGACCCAAATGAGAGACTTGATGGGAAGCGATCCACCAAAGGCAGATGACCTTGGCTCACCATGGAGAAGAGCTGAGGGCACCTTTGGCCTTCTGTCCCAAGTGTGATATTGTCAGTGTGGACAGATAAAGGAAGGATGACTTCACAATGAATGATTCCCCAAGGCGGCCTCTGACAGCACTGGGCAGGGAGTGGTCGAGACCTTCTCTGTGAGGTTCCTTTGAAACTGTCTATCATTCACCATAGCAGAAAAGTGTAGCATGCATGTCAGAAGGAGTTTTTTGATCAACGACTGAAATAAAAGAGGTTTTTTTGTTTTGTTTTGTTTTTATAAATTAAAACGTGCTGACTATCCCAATTCTGGGCTAGTTTGTTTAATCAGGTTTTCTTGTATTGGACTTTGAAAAATGATTTTGGAATTATAGGCTGACATGGTTGCTTCTAATGTCCCAGATATTCCCAGCTTGTCCACTAACATGACAAAATTGCTTATGATCATCCGGCTCCTTTATTCTTTTTCTCATTTCCCACTCCATTTTGGAGATAGAATGAAGAACCTTTCAGAAATATGAAAAAAAAAATTAGTCTAAAGTGTTGGTGTCTCTTTAAATTTGTTGATTTTTAAAAAACATTTTAATTAAATTTAGTTTGGTAACATTGATTAATAACATTCTATATTTCATGCATACAGCTTTATAATATGACATCTGTAAACTCTCTTGTGTCCTCACCACCTGAAATCGAGTCTCCTTCTATTACCATGTGTTTGACGCCTTTTATCTTTTCCTGATCATTTTAATGGGCAAGAACAAAAAAAGCTGTGTAACTAACAATTAATTTAAAAAATTATTTACAAATTTTCTAAATTATAAAAGCATAGTACATGCTAGTTTTAATAAGTCAAATAGTACAGAGGTATATAAAGAAATCTCAATCATTTCTCTTATTACTTCTCTCATTCGAACCGTAGCTGAGACACACACAGTTAATGGTTTCGTATGCACCCTATATATCCTTCTATACATTTCTCTGTGCTCATAGGAAAAACAAATGTTTAATAAATATCTATGGGTTTTTCTATTTCTTAAAAAAAATGAAATGACCCTATTGATATTTTCCTGCAACTTTTTTCCACTTAATATAACATGGAAAGCCTTCTAGGTTAACGAATAAAATTGTAACAGTATTTTAAAAGTCGCATAATAATACTGAGTATAGCTAGACCATGATTTATTCAACCATACCCTTATTAATGGATATTAAGGTTGATTCCAGATTTTATCCACTATGGATGATGTGGTATTAACTCGATACACGTGCCCAAGCATACACACACCAGCCTCATGTATGAGTGCTTTCATTTTTTTCATAATAGACTCCCCATGTGACATTGTTGAATCCGTGTTGTGTGTATTTTGAATTTAATAGGTGGTGTGAGATTACTTTGCAAAAAGATTGTAGCAATTCACATACTCATCAGCAAATAATAAAAGAGTTACTAATCATTAAAGGGAAAAAAACATATGTCACTATTCTGTATTTCTAAACTGTGAAATATACTATACATGCAAAAGAAAATCTATAATACATATATGATGTTAAAAGAATTTTTATTTTAAACACCTGTGTGTTCACTACCCACCTTGTTTATTACCAATATTTCAATGGGAAACCCTTAAGAGAGTTGTTAGTCACAGGAATGATCCTGCATTAGCGCCTCCACTGTGCTCAGAGATTGGCTGGCAGTTGCATAGGAAGCTTGACCTTCCTGGAGGCAGAGAGTCAACTGCTAAGTCTTCAGTCAGTTATGACCCTCACAGATGAGGATCTGATCATTTCATGGCCCCCAAGTATTTTTTATTTATCTGTGGCCAGGTGTGGGATCTTGTTATATGGTATTGTCTGTACTCACTGGTCTATAAATTTCCTAATCATTTCCCCACTAGATTTCTATTACATTGTCTTTTTCTTGCAGATTCACAAGGGCTTTGTTTGTCTATAAAAATAATTAGCTCTATTTGTTATATACATTACAAATATTTTCTATCAGTTTACCATTTATCATTAGATTTTTTATATACAGTGCACTTTTTCATACAAATAATTTCTATTTCGACATAGAAAAATCTATTGTTTTTTAATTTTATGTTATAGATTCTTAGTCCTTTGAGTTGCTTAAAAATGTTTCCCCAATTCCTGAAACGTAGAAAATATTCTTCTATATTTTCTTTTAATATTTTATATTTTTGTTTGCATTTACATCTATAATTCATTTGGATTTTGTTTGTTTATATACGTGTGTGTATATATATATATATACACACACAAACACACACACACACACGATGAAGTAAAAGTTTATATTTTCTTTTAGGTGGATAGACAGTTATACAAGTATTATTTGTTAAAGTATCCATTCTTTTCCCATGGCATTGAAATGCCATCTTTATTCTGTCTAAATTGAGATTCCTGGAAACATGTAATTTCAATATTCCTTAGTACAAATATTCACTTCAGGACCTGGAAGACAGCAAAACAATCAGATTGTTCTGAGAAAACAAATAATACCAAATTGTGACTTGTGTATGAGCAAGTGCCAATTCACCAAAGGTTAGTATAAGATTACCAGAGGCTTTATATGTACTGTTTCTTTTTTTTCTAGAGGAAAAAGAAAGAAAATAGATGACTCCCTGCAGTTTCATAAACAATGATGATTTTCATGTTAAATTTGACTTAACATTTTAGAAAAGAAGGAAAGAATTATGTCAGGAACATATGGAATGATATAAATTCTCAGCTAAGTAGAATTTTTAACTGATTTGCTGTTTCAAAATGGAAATATTTCAGTAATTGGTTTTATGAAAAATTATATTTACATATGTACATATGTATGTATATAATACATTATACACACACGTATATATACCAGGGGTGCCAAAAATGTACACATTTTAAGAGATATTGTCTATATTACTTTTTGAGGTTGAATTGAATTATAGGAGCAATGTGTAGTATGACGTTCACTCAAAAGATGGTGTTAATCAAATGAGGGCTAGCATCACTCATTGTATTACAGTTTTAATACAGTTTTTTACCTTTCTTAAAATGGATATACTTTTTTTTGGCACCCGCTGTATATATAAATTTCCCCCCCATTGAAACAATAATCTGGGTTCAAATCCGAGGTTCATTATTACTAGTCATGTAACTATGCAAATTATTAGCTTTTCTGAAACTCAAATACTAATAGTCAATTGTGATGAAAGCCAATTGTAATGTCATCAGTAAAAACTCCCTCTGCTAAATCTTGTGATCATAAATGTTAGGTGACATATTTAATCATACCATTCTTTAGAAATTCTCACCATCTAGCCTTTTGATCCCACAATGAGTTAACTATGCTGCCTCCCGCATCCATGTGCAGCAGTAAGTAAGTGCTGACAATCCTACCTACCCAATCCAAGGACGGAAATTAGTCTCCAAATGTTTCCCCACATTGTTCGGCTACTACTAGAGAAGTAATTGTTTCACCAGTGGAGTGATCACTCTTGGAAGCAGCACACACTTAATTGACCCTGTATGAAGCAGCAACCCTTTCAAGGAAATTCCTAGGGACGGATTATTTTTCCAAGTAGAGACCAAGTAGTGGCGGTTTCTCAATGACTGGGAGACATTTGGCAGGGAAAAAACAAAACAAAACAAAACACTTAGAAGTTGTGGTTTGCAAGGGTGTGTGCAAATCTCAGCATAATAAGTCCTAACCTAGTAGGTATCTAAAGGTAGCGTGACTGTAAGTATAACTGTTTTTTGTGTTAAAATACAAAGATATATATCTTAGCAACAAATAGGAGCTCTGGGGTGAAAATCAGGGTAAACCCTGAAATGGCACAACCCTGAATGCTGATGTCATTTCTAAAGAACACTTTAGTACTCTCTCTAAAAATACACACAAATGCTTGCAGGAAAGTTCCATGAATGCAACTCTCTTTCATTTGCTCCTGGCATGTTACTGAACGAATGCCACCATTTAGGAACCTAAGTATTAATATCTTTGAATTTATGAGGAAAGTAGAGATTTCCAAGTATTAGGAGGGAGAACTGAGCTCTTTGAAAATGGTAACGACTGTCATTTCTAACATAATTATTTCAATGCTTTATTCACGGCTAAAAAGTTTCCATATGAACTGTGCAGTGATATATGGAGAACAAAATTTAAAGTCAGACTCTTTTAGGGCTGTGTTTTACTGTGGTCTAACAAAAAAAAGATATTTACATGTTATATTATGCCAATGTCATACATTGTCTCACAGGGATCACTTTTCATGGCTATTCTTTTCATTTTTGGTGTTACTTACAAAATTGGGGGGAAAGATCATTTGTGTATGGAAACTTGACTTTGTTTACATAGCCTCCTCAATTTTAGGTAGAGTAAATGTATATTACTGCCAATCATAACATTCTCTTCCCATCACTTAAATACTTTGCAATTTTCTATAAGCAGCTTCATATGTACCCTTACTTTGTGATTTAGCAAATTTTGCACATAGCAATTAGACCTGGCAGGCCATATTTATGTAATAAAGTGTTACTTAGCACTTACAATAATATCAGAGAGTAGGAGAGAGGAGTGTTAAACTAACCTCTTAAAAAAAAGGGGTTGGCAAAATATTTGAGAATTTTATTGTTAATATGCTTGGCTTGTCTAATATTTGTAATAGAGGTTTCATCTGAGCTCCTATTTTTCCTACAATTTAATGAAAGTACAAAGAACTCCAGGCATTCTCACCTTTGCTGGAATTTTATTGAGAGGGGTCACTGAAGTCAAGGAAGGGTCGCTGCCTCCTGTCCCGTACTGTTCAGAAAATGGTACACAGAGATTAGGGAATGTTTTCTCCCTTATTCCATATCTGTTCCCTCTCACCACCTCTGTTTTTAACATGGGAGATTTGTGGTCTGGCCTTAGAAAAGAAGAGGCATGGACAGTCATTCATCTACATATTTATTCATTGCAGAATAGAGAGTACCACTGCTTGGAGTTGGAAGTCTTTCATTGAGTGTGACATCCATTGTGACACCTGAAAACAGGCAGGAGAATCACGAGGGTATATGTGGTAACTAACATATATAAGGGCCTTCTCTCTCTTGTTCTTGTCTTTTGTTGTTGTTGTTGTTGTTAAGTAAAGCCCTCTTTCCACAGAAAATTTAAATCTGAATCCTCCAGTCTTGAAAAAGAATTCATCTCTACTAAAGTATTTTTTTTTTAAGATTCAGCAAAAGGAAGGAATTACATCTCACAATACTGAGTAAAGTAAAACTTTCTAAAACTTCTTATTACTTGTTCTCTACTTAAAGTCCTTTGTCTCAGTAGACAACTTGTTAGTGCTTCTCTGTATCTCCCTCAAAACTCTACCTTGTGCATCATCTCTTTCTTTCCCTCTTTGCAGATTTTTCCTTCCTAGCGCAGCTTGATGTCCTTTTCTATTAATCTACTCTGTGCTTCTAGCGGCTTCAATTTTACAGTTCTACCCATTACTATAATTGTTAAAACAGAGGCCCAAGTCCTATAGTGTGTCAAGCAACAAAGAATATTTCCTTCTTGACAGTAGGGTGGGAGCAAATGCTTCTATTTTAACAGTTTCATCCATGTCATGTCACATGTGTTGCTGGGTGTATACAGGAAACACACAGTAGAGGCCTCCTGGAGGATGGCCTCTTATATACTAGACAGTCCAGTGGATGCAGAATTAACTAGCACTAGGCAAGGTAATACACAAAATTTGCCAAAAATGAACAAAAGTTCTACAAAAGTATAGCAAGTTAACAGAAAACCCTGATGTTATTTGGAAATACTTAAATCTACACCAGATTTTCTGATGTATAATGAAAGGATTACAATTAGGGGGAAAACAGAGAACAATGTAGCGTTTAGGTAAAAATGAGGCAATAATTGGAATTTTGCACTTGGTTTCATTAGCTGCCAACAATCCGAATGGTGCGCAATGAAATCCATAAAACACGTTGCCAAACCTTTGGTCAGTTGAAACTGCTGTGTTTCATTCTTCTCTGGTAAAAATGTCTTAATTTTGGCTATGTGATGTGATTTGTCTCATCTGGTTTCTTGGAGACTGAAGGTCTCTTATTAACTGTACTAATAAATAGAGGAGGCTGCAGACGTGGGGGGAAACAATACAGCAACAGCACCCACTGAGGTCACTATGGTGGTGATGACGGGTAACTGGACACCCCACTAAAGGTACAAGAATAAAGGAATAGAGAGCTATTTTAAGCTAGAAACTAATCTGCAGGCTGGCTGGAATTCTGAGCAGAGGCAGTGCGATACAGTAGAGGGTACTTTGAAATCTTTTTGGAGCCATGTGACTTTAGGCAAATTACTTGTTCTCTCTGAGCCAGTTTCTTCCTCTTTAAACCTGGAGCGCTAATGTAAAAGCTCCTCTGTCTGTGACCTTGAAATTTAACACATTTTATCAGTCCTAAGATGCTGTACCCCAACATTTTAACATTTTTGAAATGGGATGTGCTTTATAATCAATAGTGACTTACGATAACGGTTGTCTCCATGTACTTACCTACCATTGCCTGTGCATGTGTAAACATAAAAAATGCCAGCATCAAAATTGCAAAATGGTTGTAGGATGCTTGGAAGGAAATTGCAAGTGTAGAAAATAGTGGAATATTTTTTAACTCTTAGAAACTAAATGGTGATAGCGAAGCACCGAGGAGGTGATGCATCAGATATACGGAGCAGTAGCTCCAAAGCCGAAGTCAAAGGTCAGCTAATGCCAAGCAGGTATGAGAAGCCAGGACCTAATTCTTTGACATATTCTTCTGAAAAATGCTGCATCGCTAACGCTGTTATGTACAGAGATCAGCATTGATTGAAAAACATGGACAACAGAAATTCTGAGTGGGAAAGTAGAAGACTCAATCTCTGAATGTACAGCAGGTTTAGGGAAAATGTAACCATCTATTTCACTTACATTTTTCTGTGTGTGCAGAAGAGTGATACGTGATTTTTTTAAAAAGTGGTCTAAGACTGAAAAAGCTTTTTCAGTAAGTATAAAATGAACATCGTAAGTGACTAGAAGACATAGTTTTACTCATTAGTTGGAAATATTTTTGCTTTCTTATTCTTAAAATATTTGTCTTAATGGCAGGTTACCTTAGATTCAACAAGTTGCTACACATCAGTATAAGTCTACTGTTAAAGCAATAGGTTGTTAATGTTCCCCAACCCCAAGAGATGGTGTTAGACATTTGTAGAATGTCTCTTTTGGTTTTACCAAAAAAAAGACTGAAGGATACTCTTGTGGAAGTTGTTGATAATTATAAGAGCTGTGTAGCTTCTTCATAGGGTTAATGTAAACCTTAATATATCACCCTTCCTAGGTTAATTAATGTGTGTTTAATTATAAATAATTTATGAAAAGAGTCTAGTCTGGTACAAAATTGTTTCTATAAACATAGTTATTATTAGTAATACTATGTATATATTATATATATGAAAGCAGAACAAAGTGACTTGGGGTAAATAAATTAGCTATACAGTTTAATGAATTAATAAATTTAGTCATAGAATAATGAAGTGACTTGCCCAAACCACAGTTTTTAATGTTAGAACTAGGACTAGAATTGTTTCTTCGATTTAATCTATTTTCATGTGTATTCATCTGTTGTGTATGTACTGCATTCAGGCCACCTGATTGGGTCTGTGGATGATACAAAAATATCTACAGGGTAGTCATACCACATAAGCATTTACCTTATCCTAACTAACTGAGGCTCTGCAAAATGTGAGAAAGAGCAAGAGAGAACAATTTAAAGAGAGCAACTAGCTCTGCCTACCTTTCCCCTCAATAAGCACATGTCAAGAGTGAGTGTAAGATGGGACTTGTTTCTTTTGTTCAGTAGTCCCAGTTCTGAAGTACCTCCCCTGAGGCAAGCATCTGTCTCACTGAAGGTGGCCGTTGTTTGTAATGCATGTTTCATACACTGTAGCCCTTAAACACAAATCAACTACTCCAGAGAGTATTTAGCCTGAAGACAACAATCTATTGTAATGCAAAAAGAACAACTCACTGTGTTGGAATTACCAGGAGATATAAATTAAATTCACCTATGTTTGCTTACCAGTATGTTTGCAAAAATACTTCCTACAGTGTTTCATAGAGTCAAGTGTTCAAGTAATTTTCAAGGGTATTTTGACTGTTCTTAAAATCTCAGAGTTTGTGCTGCATGAACAAATACAGTAGTCCTCACTTAATGTCGTCAATAGGTTCTTGGAACTGTGGTGAAACTATGTGCAATGAAACCAGTTTTACTATAGACTAGCTTATACAGACAAGAGTCAAGTTCCTATGGAATCTTATCAACATTATAATAAAATGACTTTGAACGAAGCAACATTATTTGACCTGTTGTACAGCAATGGAGTTGGGGATATAGGGGAGACAAGATGGACCAGAGAGGAGAAAGACTGAAGTAGGGAAACCAGTTAGGACATTTTTCACAATACTTCAAGAAAATGATAACAGGAGCCTCAAACATCAAAGACAGGGAATCAGAGACCAATGTAGGAGAAATGTAGGAGGCAGAAACAAGTAGGGAATGACAAGACAGGGTATTCTAGAGAAGGAGGAGTTAAAGTTACGTAGAGTTTTCCAGTCTGGTGCATTAGGTTGCTGATTAGGATAAAAATGACAACTGAAACAAGGAACATGCAACATTAATCATTTTATCAGTTTCAGGGATGGTTGAGAAGCCCAAAGTATGAGGTTGGTTGTGGGTATATTGAGCCCAAAGTGCTTGAGAGACATCCAGGTAAAGACATCCAATATGCAGAAAATATGAGACTTACATTTGGTAGCATTTAGGGTTCCATAATTTGATCTAGTGAAGAAGACACAACTTGAATTACCTGACTTCACTGGATTGAGAAGTATAAAATGGGTAATCTTAAATTTTAATGTCCTAAATTGTATTGGTTCCAGCCCCACTGATTCATTGCCCAACTACAGCTGCACCCTATCTTATTCTTTAATCCTCAGAAAGCAGAGCCTAAGGCAAAAGCTTGTGTCCTACTTCTTTGTCAGTGTCCGCAAAGTCAGGTAACAGAAATGAAGAAAGAGGGGTAAGGCAGCAAAGCAGAAAACCTGAAGTATGAGTGGGATAATGAGATTGCTACCTCTTTCCATCAAGGGTGATTGATTACTCAGTCTTCCAAGAATCCATAGAAATGACTACTTCTCAGGAGAACCCAAGGGCAGGAAGTAGGATCAATTTATTTTCTGGCTCCATTTCACATAGGTCAAAGTTTGCACTATGGAATAATGACTCCCTTACACTTCCAGGTGGCTCTGACATGGTAACTGGAGGGGTCCCACAGCCTCTAAAGCCACAATGTCAATAAGGAAGCCCCAGGGCCAGGGGCAACGAGTGGGAGGGATGGCATGAGGTGAGGACTCCTGGGTTTCACCTCGTGGATTCATGGCCGATCACCACAACAGTGTCTGGTGGGGAAAAGTTTCTAAGGCTCTGAAGATAGGGAAAACCACGAAGACCTGATGGGTAAATATCCAGCCTATTATGCTCCAATAAATTGTGACAGTCCCCCAAAGGATACCTAACATGTGCCCACAAGCCAGTCTCCCACTTCATCTACCATGCTCGCTCCAGCTTGATGCTCCCAACTGACGCCACTGCCCTGAGCTGCTCAAGAAAATGGTGCCACCTCTGCTGGCAGTGATCTTCAGGACACAGTGGTATCTGAGTCAAGTCTGTGGTTCTCTGATACTGCCAAAGCCACAACTTCTGGGGTGTCAGAATTGTTCTGGCTAAGCGTGAAGGTTAGGAACGAGGGAGGGGACAAAAGTCACTCTCCAACCTCTTTGTCACCAGCCCCCAAAAACTTCACTCCTACTAGTCCCATTATGTCCCACAGAAAATTTGCTCTTTGAATGTCTCCCTTCCATTTATCATCTTCAAATCCCTTTCATGATGCCGTATACCAAAACATTCTTCAGCTCATCTCCATCAAAAGCAAATAAACAAAAACCACCTCCCAGCAAATAGCAAACCTATGCCCTGAAAACAAAACAAAGGCAAGAAGAAGCTCAGAGAAACTGTCTGAAGCAAACACAGGAATTTATGTGGGAATTCAGCCCACTGAATACCAGTGCTCAGATAAGGACAATTTTCAGCTTCTCCCAGGACCGTGGGTGACTACTTAATTTTCATTTCTGTTACCAGAGGGATCCATTCCTGTGACACCCCTCTCCCACAAACAGGAGTCTTATGCCAAAAATTAACTAAAGTCACTACTCTAGAAAGAAACTGCACAGAGAGATAATCCTTGACGTTAAGTATTACATAAGTTAGTAGATGAGTGTCTTAGCCTGGTTTCCCCCAAAACAACCTGAGACAAAGGCTTGCAGCAGCAAATTTATCTGGGAATTTGACCCCAGGGAGCAGGAGTTAGAAGGGAGTGAAAACAGGGAAGGAGGGACAGCCAATCTAAGAACCCAGTATCAAACAGTTTACTAAGGGTGACTGGTGTTTTTATCCTAGGATCTTGTGAGCAGCTGTGTGAAATGAGGTTGAAAACCATTCACCTCAAGGCTGAAGGGAGAAAGAAGTGTTGATCCATTGCCTCTTGTCCCCATTGGCCAAAGATGGCCTCAGGAACATGGATTTACCTGCATGTTTGTATTGCAAGGTTTGTGCAGGTAGCTCACGACTGGAAGCAAGAGGTATCTGTTAGAGACCCACAGCGAGGGGCTGAGTTGCACCTATGAGAAACTGGTTGAAGCCTGTGAGGACTGGTCATCACAGCACTGGCTGGAGAGGGAAGTGGGGTTGAGAGGATCTGAGTGATACACGAGAGGAACTGACCCAATGAGATCCCTCTCTCAATAGAGCAAAGACTGAAGGGACCCAAGAACATGCATACACTTGGGAGTCTGGAGGAAAGATAGAAGGGGAGGAGAAGAGACCAATGAAAAGGCATCAAGAGGTAAGAGGAAAATAATAGTGATAATAATAGTGACAACCATAACAACAATGATAGCAGTCGTAATAATAGTAATAGCAGCAAGTATTCTATGAATGTAGATAAACTATGCAGCAGGTGCTATTCTAAGCTCTTTATGGATAATAACTCATTGAATACAACCCTATGAGAGGGGCACAGTTATTCTCTCTACTTTACACATGGGGACACCAGTTATAAGAAGCTAGGATCACAGCTCATAATTGGTGGGAACAGGATTTGACTCCAGGGCCCATACTCTTAACCACAGCATCATCCTGACCAAGCAATACAAAGCATCCATGAGACAAGGGAAGAGGAGACTTCCTCAAAGAAGGCAGTGGCAAGTGGTCAGTTTTAGTTATTGGGAGAGGAGAATGAAAACAAAGAAAAGGTCATCTGATTTGCGATCAAGAGGTAATTGGTCAGTCACAAAAATGCAGGTTGAGCTGAATGAAGAGCCAGAACAATCTGGAAAGAAATGATAGAATGGAGCCCAGATCCATTTCTGGAGACATTTGCTAGCGAAGGGAGTCATTGTATTATTTTAGTGTAATGCCCCCACATTCTAATTTCCTGATAGATGAGAGATATGCTGTATCTAGGGAAGGAGAAGGTGGTCAGCAGAACTCTAAATATTACTACATTTAAGTTGGCACAGTTCTCTTAGGTACAAAAAACATCCCTCAGGTGGTGTCCCTTAGGCTAAATGCCACCAACAAAAGGTTAAGCAGCAACACAGGACCCATTAGAGACTGAGAAACCTTTGGAGAGAAGAATAGTGAGCAGATTTTTATTCTCATTCTTTGCCATTTCTGATTTCCCACAAAATGGCAGAAAGGGACACACTCCCTTGCCAACCTTCTCTTTCCCTCCTCCTACCTCATTATCTGAGCCCAGTCATTATACTACATTTTCTGTGTCTTTGGATAGAAAAGCCAGATCTTCAAACCATAACATTGGCAGCAGTTTTCTTCCTACAGTTTGTAAAAATTAAATCACAAATCAAAAGAATATGAGCCAAACATGCCACAGCCATTTGGATTTACATGAAAGGGAAGCCATCAACACCTCCCTATCTTGGCTGATGAATGTATCTGATATTTCAGACTTCTTTCTTGGTTCTTTCATGACCACAAGCCCAAAACTAATCAGGCCAATTAGACAAACTTCCAGATTATAGCTCTGAAGTCAACTCAACAAGTAACATATCCAACAATATAATTTGCCAAGTTTAATTCAGAGGTTGAGGGAGGTTGGAGGGGAGACGGTTTCTGATTTATCACAGCAGCTAAAGCCATATTCCAATCTGAACACAAAGCAGACAAAGAAAAAGAAATAAAGCTGGATTGGGAGTCGAGGGGGGCACTGTCATTATTGATAATATTTTCACAATATTAAAAGAAAAAATAAAGAAAAGTAACGAAAAGAAAAACTGAAGTTAACACCATTCTGCAAACGCTCTCTAAATAGTTGCAAAATATATGTAAAACACCTTGAAAGGAATTAGTTAAATGATAAAAAAAAATCAAACCTAAAGAGATCTAGGAGAATATATAGATAAATATATTCTTGATTATGATGGTAGGATGGTTTTTCTTAGCATGGAAAGGCAAAAAGACATTAAAAAAAAGATTAAGAGATTTACCTCATGACTACTTAATTTTTTCTGTACTCAACAAAACCTACCATAGACAAAATCAAGGCCTAAGATACATGGAAAAATGTATTTGCAAAACATATACTACTGGATATTGAGTCCTGGTCCTGTCAAGATGGTGGAGTACGTAAACACTGTGCTTACCTCATCTCACGACCATGTTAAACTTACAACTAAACTACAGAACAACCATCATAGAGAAGTACCTGAAGTCTATCTGAACAGAAGCTGTACAGCTAAGGATATGCACAAGAAGCCACGCAGAGATTGGTAGGAGAGGTGGAGATGCAGAATCGTCTGGTTTCACACCTGCGTGGGACCATTAAAAATTGGGAGGGATATTTCAGCTATGGATGTCCCTTCTAGAGAAGCGAGGGGTCCCAGCCCTATACCAAGCTCCCCAGCCCAGATTTCCAGTGATGGGGAGAAAAGCCCCCATAACTTCTGGCTGTGAAAAACTAGTGGAGATTGTGGTTGGAACAGAAGACAGTTGCAGTCCCAAGCACTCCTCTTAAAGGACCCATGCACAGACTGATTCACTGATGAACTCACTTGCTCTGATCTCCAGTTCTGGGGCAGCAGAACAAAAGGCACCAGGGACATACGGGGAGGAACTGAGTTGTCTGGCTCCAGGGTGAGGACTGGAAGGGCAGCTTTCTCCCTGATTGAGGACCTGGCTGAAGCTGTTGTTTCTTTATTAAGCAGCCCCCTTCCTGGCATGCAGGTGGCCACCATATCTGAGTTTCCATCAACCTGGCTAACACTATTCATCTTGCCCTGATTCCCTGAGACCCTGTCCCACTCAACTTTTGAGGATACCCAAGCTGCTTCCACTGGCTTTTCCACATAAGCATCCTGTCTTAGCTCTTACTGCAGACTTCCCTAAAATCTCTCAAAGGTTCATAAAAACTAATTTAGCAGCACCAGGCTCAGCATATCCCATACCTCTGGGTGAGTAACCCTGAGACTGGCATAAGGGACAGCCAGCCTCAGTTTGTAGCTTGGCCTCTCAAGGCACCTCTAAGCCTAGAGTGGACAGTAGCTACATGCAATTGCTTTGTGGTTCACGCCAGGTGGCCCCAGGCAGGGCACAGGCTGTGGCTGAACTTGGCCTGTAGCAGGTCCCCTCCCAGGAGGTCCTAGGGCTGGCATGACTGGTGGCCAGCTTCAGGCCAGTCAGAGCATCACTCGGTCACCTCCAAGGACAACCCACCCAAAGAGCAGACTGTGCAGGCAGCAGAGCCCTGCTAAAGTGAATTCTGCTCTGCAGGGGCCACTCCTGCACAGCTACTCTACTGTAGTCACGGCCATTCCTCACAATCAATAAGCCCGAGGGTCAATCCTTCCAACTGATGTGCAAACAGCAACCAAGGTTCAACTACAACAGCAGGGCACACACAACCCATATAAGGGACATACCTGGAGCAGCCGGCTCGGATGACCAGGGAGACTACACCACTGGGAACCAGAGGACACACACTACATAAGGCCATTCTACTTAGATTTGGAGACATAGCAGCCCTACCAGATACATAGAAACAAACACAAGGAGGCAGCCAAAATGGGCAGACAAAGAATCATGTCCCAAATAAAAGAACAAAACAAAGCTGCAGAAAAACTACTAAACAAAATGGAGACAAGCAATCTACCAGACACAGAGTTCCAAACACTAGTTATAGGGATGCTCAATGATCTCAGGGAGAACTTCAACAAAGAGAGAGAAAACATAAAATGGTTATAGAAAACATAAAAATGAACCAGTCAGAAGTAAATAATATAATAATTGAAATGAATACATTAGAGGGAATCAACAGTAGATTAGATGAAGCCGAGGACTGATTCAGTGATTTAGAAGACAAGATAGCAGAAAACACCCAAACAGAACAACAAAAAGGAATAGAATACAAAAAATGAGGATGCTTTAAGGGACTGCTGGGACAACATCAAGCATACTAATATTTGTATCATAGAGGTACCAGAAGGAGGAGAGAGAAAGCAAGGAATTGAAAACCTATCTGAATAAATAATGACGAAAAAATTTCCTAACCTAGTGAAAGAAATAGACATACAAGCCCAGAAAGCACAGAAACTCCCAAAAAGACTAACCCAAAGAGCCCACACTGACACATCATAATTAAAATGGCAAAGGTTAAAGACAAAGAAAGACTCTTAAAAGCAGCAACAGAAAAGCAGGTATTTACCTACAAGGGAACTCCCATAAGACTGTCTGCTGATTTCTCAACAGAAACTTTGTAGGCTAGATGGGATTGACAGGAAATATACAAAGTAATGAAAAACAAGGTCCTAATAAAGCTATAATTTATTTTCTTTTTTGTTTAATTTTTATTAAATATATTAGGATGACATTGGTTAGTAAAATTATATAGGTTTCAAATGTATATTTCTCTAATAGATCATCTATATATTGCATTGTGTATTCACGACCCAGAGTCAGTTCTCCTCCATTACCATATATTTGACCCACTTTACCCTCTTCTGTCACCACCCTGCCCTCTTACCCTCTGGTAACCACTAAACTGTTGTCTGTGTCTATGAGTTTTTGTTCCTTGTTTGTCTTATTCATTTGTTGCTTTCAGTTTTATATCTCACAGATGAATAAAGTCATGTGGTCTCAACTTTTTCTGTCTGACTTATTTCACTTAGCATGATAACCTCAAGACCCATCCATGTTGTCACAAATGGCAGTATTTCATCTTTTCTTATGGCTGAGTAATAGTCCCTTGTATATATGTACCACATCTTCTTTATCCAATCATCTATTGGAGTACATTTTGGTTATTTTCATGTCTTGGCCACCGTGAATAATACTGCAGTGAACATAAGGGTAAATATATGTTTACAATAAATGTTGTAAAAAAAGTGCAAATGATATAGTGTGTGCAAAAACACTGTATAAATTGTAAAACTCAGAACAACATATAGCTATTATAGCTCACTCCAATATGGAGGGCTATTTGCCAATTGTTATTTTTGCCAAAATAACAAGCACACTGATAGTTTTCCCAGAACAACTGATGGCTGTAAAACAGTTATGAATTAGGATTCCAAGGCAGTTCGGGAAACCTGAACATTACTCTTCCTCCCTCCCAAATCTTACTGAGGTGACTAAAGAAATATAAAATTAAAAGAAATATGAAATTAAAATTGAAAAATTCACATTGTACATATCACCTAGGCCTGAAATGGGTTCATCTGAACGTTCTGAAGAAGACAGAAACAAAGGTCATGCGGAAAGAGGAACCATTGATTGGCACAAGGAAGCCCAATTTGTGAATCTTTATTGTGGACTTTATTGTGGGGAAGACTATACTATTGATTCTCTAAAATGTCTCACTGAGTCTTAGAGTCATCGCTTCTAACTAATTGTCTGTCATTTTCACATCCTCTAAATTAGTTAGCTTGTCTTGGTTATTAAGGACAGACATACAACTCAAATTAGCTTAAGTAAATACAGGGAATTGTTTGTCTGTCTTAACTGAAAAACTCAGTGGCAGTGGTGGGTTTCAGGCATAGATGGATCCATGGGCTAAAAGAAAAAAAAATGTCACCAGAATTAGTCTCTCCTTGTTTTGTTTTCCTCTGTTTTGGCTTTTCCCCCATGTGGGCTCTTTTCATGTGATGACTCCTAGTAGTTTAGAAACTGCGTAAGAAGAAAAAATTTTTTCTTCCACTAATAATTTCAGCAAGAGTCCCAGGATTTAATTTGACTGGACCAACTTGGATCATGCACTGAAGCTGGAACCATTACCGGTGGCCAGATGGACGGGATGCCCTGCATAGCCCTACCTACATTATCTGTTAATTCCTGTAGCCAGGGGACAGGCCTAACTTAACTTTATGGACAGAGAGCTTCATAAGATGGAGGGTTCCCCCAAAATCCTCCCCAAAAGAAAATCAAAGTGTGGTTACCAGAAAAGAGAATGAATGCTCTGTAGACAAAAACAATAACTGTCTCACTCCTCCAGTCCAGCTTCAGTATATCGTCTCCTTGTATTTGTACATTTCCAGCGACTGGGGCAGTTAGCTCCATTGAGGTCAGCTTGGCTTATTAGGGTTCTTCCTGACCTCATTCCCATGTATAACTCTTGCTACACCCACTGCCACTCCCAGCAATTTCTTTGGTCTATATGACTATAAAAGAAGAGTTAAGTGAATCCTAATGCATAATTCGCCACCTCTTCCTAGAAATTAATATACTGACATTGATTTTTGGTTGCCTTACATCTTCCCTTAGATTCTGATAACCACTCCTAATGAACCTGAGGCCTACACCCTTCCCATAATTGAAGAGAAATGAGAGTAGGAGCCCATAGGAGGATGTAGTATGGAAGTGGGGGGAAGGTTTTCCATCTTAGGAAAGCAGGGAGTCAGCAGTCTGAGTAAGGCAGCCGAGCAGGAACCTGGGTGTCCTGGCCCTGTCCCTGGAGAAAATACCCAGCCAACACCTCCAGTGGGTGGAGGGGAAATTACAGGAGAAGGAAGTAAGCAGCCCAAATGAATGGGCTTCTCCCCTACAAGCTCATTCTTTCTCAAAGTACTGTCCTCAGCCCAAGGGCAATCTCATGATGGACTGCAAAATAATAATAATAATAATAATAATAATAATAATAATAATAATAAAAGAGTGTCTTAAAATCCTTACATGCAGTAGCACATGTTTGCATAAACTTTTACTCATACTTATGAATAAGTGCTACTTATTGGAAAATGCTAAATAAGGATTACTAAAATATGATAAGAGGAGCGATGAAGAAAAAAACACACCACACTGTGTGTGTGTGGGGGTGGGGTGGGGGGGGGTGGGTGTGTGTTTGACTTTTTTGTTTTTCTGCTGAAAATTAACCCAAGAAGACTAAAGAATCTGTTTCCCAGACCCTCTGCCCCAGGGAAAATAGACTTCCACTATTATTCTAAAGTTCCTAGCACTTTATACACTACCTCACTCCTACAAGTAAATTGATTTTGTGCTTCAGGACTATTAAATAGATGGATATGGGCTCTGGGAGGTGGAAAAGTCACAACTGACTAGACTAACGGGCAAAGGCAGAGGCTGAGAAAGGGACAAACTTGGGGGTTTGTGAGACCAGCAGAAGCTTGGATTGGATTTGCTGTCTGGTGAAGTGGCTGCATGGTGCACCTGGTGAAGCTGAATGTGAGGCTTGGCTGCCAGGAAACTGCAAGAGATTTGGGGGCTAGGTTTAGCCTATAGGACTGGACATACCTGCTTTTGTTCCAAATGGACAAACGGCTGCCTTGGCAATACTGGATGAAAGACCTGCGGTCCATTCCTCAAATATTCTGGGCTGCATTAGTCCACACACTCTCACTGGACCCTAGGAAGGGAGGGAGCCCTCCCCTCCTGTAATGATATTGGGCCATTCAACAACCTGGCAAGTAGGGACATAGAGCTAGAATTTGAAAGTAATATAACTTTTCCTGTACCTGAGTGTCGTGGATCAGGTTCATAACTTCATATTTAGCAGTCATAAACTAAAATTAGCAAATTATTAGCGAATGGTGAAGGCTAATTACGCGTTTTACTAATAAGTCTGGCAGAGGCACATTAATTTGGCTTCTACTATGTGAGGTATTAGGAATTCCTACCAGTTTCAGAAAAGATGCATGTGTATCCTTTCTGAAACTGGTAGGAAAGGTTATCTGTGTATCACCAGTGTTGATTGCAGCTTGCCATGGTTTTCAACTGCCAATGTTCCAGCTTTTACATTATTTCATTAATTTTTAATTTTACTGTTACTTTTGCTTCATCCTTATCATTTTAGTTTGCTGTGATTTGTTCAATTAACCCTATGGTGTGTGATGATGTATATTTGTATTGACAGAATATTGCCCTATAATTTCCCCATATATAAATAGATTCTGAGACATGTATTGGTGGCTCAACTATCAAACATCCATTCCTTATTGCTGAAACAGATGTTTATATAATCATCTTCCCTCCTCCTCCAATTAGTTTGAATAATGCTATTTGACTGTGATCGCCAAATTTTTTTTCCTGCTATAATTTGGAATGGGTGTGGTAGGTACACTAAGGTCTTCTGCTTATTGCTTAGCTGAATGAGCCTGCATCAGTAAGTTTCGGGGCTGCTACTCAGAGACCATAACTTCCTTGCCATTCCTGAGGCATGTGGCTTCCTCTCTACTTATTCTTTCCCTTACCATTTATCTCCAGAAGTTCCAGACACAAAAGATTTCAGTTTTTGGTTTCAATGTTGTAACCATGTATTTTGCATTTGTTGTATAAGATATGAAGAGGTATTAGATTATATAAACTGAAAAAATTTTTTTGATGTGTCAGCAGCAAAAATGCTGTAAACAAAATTACCTTTGATGAGTAATTTATATAAGATTTAATGTCTACCTTGCAAGTAAACTGTTTCCTAGCACTGATGCTAAATTTGGTATTTGGAGTAATATTTTAAAATTAGGAAAATAATTATCTTTTACTACCTAAAAATTCAGAAAATAATGCAACAGATGTCATCGTATCTACCACCCACAGTGAATAAATGTTAACATTTTATAATACTTCATTTATTATTTTAAACTAAAATATTACTGATACAACTGTAACCTCTTTTTACCCAGTCTTATTTGTCTCCTTCCCCAGAGACACACATGCTCATGATTTTGATATGTATCTAACATCTAACACATGTTTTTATACTTTCATTGCGTAAGTGTGTACCCCTAAAGCGTTGTTGTATGTTTTAAATTTACTTAAATGATACTATAATGCACATATCACTCTGTAACTGCTTTATCATTCAGTATTATGTTTTAGAGATTTATTTACATATTTATAGATCTAGTTTATTTCATCTAGTTCATTCATTCTACAAGAAAGACACAGAGTCGTTCTTTATACAAACATACCACATTTTATTTATCCATCCACCTACCAATGGACCACTCAAAATATACAATGTTCTGTAGGTTATCAGCTTCGCTATCATTTTCTGTAGGAAGCTGTTTCTATCCCTCTCTTCCTCCCACCATTAGGTTGCGTAAATTGCCCTTCCTCTTTCTCTCTTGGCCACTCATCTCATAGACGCCACCACATACTGCTGAAAAATGTCTCCCTTTGTCTTGGGCTATAGACTCCTTCAGATCAAGGACCTAGGAACTGTTCACAGTGTTCGTGACATAGCCCCTCGGCCAGCACTGAGTGTGGCACACTGTTGGCACTTTTTGAGAAACAGATGAATAAAGGATTCTGTGGCATGAAGTAACCTACATCCGCGATTTGCTGACGTGGCTTAAAATCAAGGCCCCAAACTAAGCACTCCTGAAGTGCCTGAGTTCTACCTTCTTGACCTACTTGTTCCCTCTATTTGAATAATGGAAGTCTTTTATCATTTGAGGTTACAGCAAATTAAGCTAATGGACATAATATTCTCAATTTTAAGTTTGTTAAACCTTTGCCACCCGGTACCACTTGCTTATATTAAAATCAAATGTTAAATGGTATCTGCTTTAGTTCTAACGTATACATTTATTTTAAATTAAATAAATCACAGTTTTCATAATAAGCAACGCCACTTCCCAGTGCCCTGCCACTTGAAAACGGATGAAACATGGTGTGTTTACTACATAAGAACGTAGGCCCTCAGCTAGCCCACTGCTGTCATAAATGACTCTTTTCTGAAAATATGTTTCAAAATAGTAGATTCCCAAAAGTTTTAGCCTACATTACTTATATTAGCTTCTTTATTCCTCACCATAACTCTAAAATGTAGTTATTATTATTATTATTATTATTGTTATTATTATCCGTTCTTTACAGAGGAGGAAACTAAGTCTAGAAAAATTAAGTAATTATCCCCAACTCACAAAGCTAATTAGAAATGGAGTTGGGATTTTTAATACAGCCTCCCTGTAGACACACATTTTAATTTATCCGCCAGTTGTCATTTGCCTACGTAGTCTCTCCATAGAATTCAAGAGTGAAATGATAAGAGGGTATTAACCCAGGGGAAAAGATTGCAGGCAGGATTGTCATATTTCTTTTTATGATTCATCGATTCATTCAACCAGTAGTTATTGAATATTTATTTTGTTTTAAGCATTGGATGAAAAAAAAAAAAAAAAAGACGGTCTCTACCACTAAGTTGTTTACAGTCTGGCACTCAAATAATTATGATTCAGTCTTATAGGAGTTCCAAAACAGGAATGTGTGAAGTATAGGGAGTGAATGACAGCTTTGAAGGGTTATGCAAGTCTTCACAGAAGAGATGACTGTTTAGCTGAATCTGTGAAACTGTGTAGAATGGAGGAATCATGATGAAAAGACCTGGTTCAAAAACCTTAATTTTATGTCGTATATCTGATGCGACTTTTGGAAACTAACTTAATATTTCTGAGTCTTACTTTCCTTATGATGCAGACAAAAAAAATATAATCCTCATAGAGTTGACGAGAAGATTACATAAAGTAAAGCATGTGGAGTATCCCTAACAATGGGAGTGATTATTATCATTCTTGTTATAGGTGATAGAGATGAGGTTCACGAGCAGAGAAGCTTCCTTCTTTGGCAGAGCCCCAGTGAAAACCTTAGTGATACCACAAGCCATGAATTCGCTATTGCTTTCAGTTATAAAAGTACTACTCCTAGACAGTAGGCCATTGCTTTTTTGTTTTTACTTACATGGCATATGGAAACAGCTGATCTTCAGACTCCTGTCCCAGGGTATCCATAGATGCAAGGCTGAGAAGATGGAGGAGTTCTGTGCTGCTTTGGGGACCAGGATTGGCAGTGACAGAAGTGGGAGGCAGTGGGGTAAAAAGACTGAGACTCCAGGGATGACATCACTGTTTATCCTTTGCCTCCCATCAGAGAACTTTCTATAGCCCTCCCAGTTTTACTCCTTTGGGTCCTTTCTTAGTTCCAGACCAGTTTTCTAGTTTTGGATCCCCCCCCCCCCCTTTAACAGTCCCTCTAGCATTTCCCCCCAAGAGTAGAAACTATTATTAACACAGTTTCTTTGGGTCACATAATGTTACTGAGTATGGATATGCCTAGACTTGATGTAGCCAAAGGTACATGACGTTCTTTCCTAAGCCATCTCTGATTGAGTTGGGACCCAGGAACACTGTCTCCTCTATGCTTGTTGTCATTCTAAGTGCTGTTAAGTCTATTCACTTATTTAATCCTGATGACATTCCTGTGAGATAAGCACTAGCCTCACTCCAGTTTTACTCCCAGGAAAACCAGAGCAGAAGAACACAGAGTAGTATGTCCGTAGTCCTGCTCTTTGTAGAGGCAGAGCTAAAATTTGAACCCTAGCAATGTACTATGTGCTCTGAACCATCGTGCTATCCTGTACCTATAGAGAATATTCAGGTAATAGCTATATACCTGATGCTTAAGGAAAGGAAGCAAATTATATGTTGGCCAAAAATCAATCTTCTGGCTTGTGCTATGGTACCAGTGGTTTTAGCGATACGAACATTTTCTTTCTTTGTTTGGTCTGAGTCTTTCAACTGGTGTCTAGAGAGCAAAAGGGAAAGAAGATTATAAACAGGTCAATATGTGAGTGGCATGTTTTGATAACTCGGCAGCTCTCAGTTTTCTTAGAGGGCACCGTGGTTTTAGCAATTTGGGGTACAATTTGAAGGCATATACTCAACCCCGTAATTTGAAAAAGAGAAAGAGGGACAAAGGAGAGAAGAGGTGAAAATGGTATCAAGTTGAATGAAAGTTGCAGGAGAAGGAAAGTGATCAGGCCTAGCAACATGGCGTAGGTACAGAATTTATATGCCTTTTCACATCATTTATTTATTTTTAATTTAGCAAAAATAAAAGATCTCAAGAAAAGATTTAAAAAGTGGTTATTCCGCAGATTAGAGGAGGTTGCCCATGTCCTCGTTTAGCAATCGTCCTTGGAGTCCCCTGTGCCTTGCTTGATCATTTAACTGATGTCTTCTAATTTCTTTTCCAAAGAGCCGCTCTGAAGACATTGACACTGATTTTGGTCAGGCCCAGCTGATTCCAATGCTGTATATTATAGAGGAGGATGTTTTGTTAAGGTAACCAATAAGAAAGAGGTTTTCAAAAATCATTTTAGTTATCTGCAAAAAGAGGGATTTTAGGTTTCAGGTATCATAGTTATTTCACATACACTTCATCTGCTTAAATGGAGTTTTGTCTTGAGGAACTGTTAAAATGAAATCTGAAAGGCTGGAATTATCCAATGGCGAGAGAATCCATTAAAGCAAAGAAAGGGAAAAGCAAATCATGTCCTCTCAATATCTAGTCCAGTTAGGTTGCCAGTTATTGATTTAGTCTGGGATAGAGTAGCTTTAAATCTCCCTCATTATACAAGTCCTGTATATCTTTTTAGCTTCTCCATCTGTGCTTTAATCTCTGGGTCCAAAACTTAGCACAACATGCACAAACCATGATAGGTTCTAGTGTCCCTAGGAACACGCTTGTTCAGAAAGATCTCCCCCAGCATTATGGTTTTGTTTGATTTAGCAGGGAATCCTTCTAATAATTAAAATATCCCACTATTCACCCACGGTCACCTGACCTGAAAGCCAATGTAGATAACAATCCTTTTATTTCTTCTTTGGAATACTAGCCTATATTTCTGAAATCCTGCCTGTGAATTATGTGTAATCACCTGTATCAGCGTGATTCCTTCAAGTTGTATCAGAAATGCAGAATCTTGGGCCATACCCCAGACAGATCTCCTGAAATGGAATATGCCTCTTAAGGCTCTCCAAATGATTGGTTTATACATTAAAGTTTGAACGGCACTGTTCTAGTAAATGGCTACAGAGGGTGACATCCGTAATGCAGCTGTGATGCAACTAGACAGAGAATATCAGCCTGTCTTCAACTTGGTCATATAAATATAATATAAAAGCATTTTTCTGAGGCAATGCTCTTAGAAGTCAGTAGTTACCAAAAAGATTGTATTCTTGAACCGCAATTGTATTTGTTTCTGGGCAGAATAGCATGCATAAAGGGTGAAATGATAAGGTAGGGAGTTAATTTGACTGGAGGAAGTTCAACCTGACCAGGTGTGAGGATAACACCAAGTCTTATCTTTAGCACACTGATCCACTGGCTTTGGTCTTCATCTGTCACTTTTATTCATCATTTTCTTAACTCCCATTGACAACTCACGGAACACCACACATGATTAGCTGTTAATTGTTTTGGCAAGATGTTAGATATTGCCACTTTAACTGTTAGTAGCATTGATCCAGGAACATTTTTAATTTCTCCTTAAGACGTTTTTTTTTCTTTTGGTCGTTTTGTAGGCTTCCTTTGTCTACACGATCACATGGAATAAGGTAAGAGAAAGAATTTGTGGATAATTCTGTTTTGTAAAAAAAAAAAGTATACACTACATGTGGGTATTGACTTGAAAATATTCCAGGCAAATAGTTTAAGTTGCTAGGTTCATGATCGTTAATATTCATAATACTTTCCACTGGGCTATAAGGATAGTAATTACAAGGACTATATTTTCTGGACCCCAAATTAGAACATATATGACCAAGAACTAAGTATGTAAAATTGGTACTCTCATGGGACATCTGATCAGTGGGTTAATTATTGTTCGCAAATAGAATGATGATTCTAAAAAAATTTACAAATGCAGGCTCATAGTGTAATTAAATGAAACTCATTATTTTGGGGTTACATCACTAATGTTTCAGAGGACTCAATATCCATGTTATGGCTTACATTTTTTTAGGCTATTAATTGAAATGTAATATACATAGAGAAAGGCACATATTACCCTAAGTATGTCACTTGATATATTTTCGCAAAACTAACACAGTCATCAAGAAGCAGACTAGAACGAGCACCACAAAAGGCCCTCTTGTGCCATATCATACTTCCTTTGAACTACCATCTTGCCTTTTAACAGCATAATTGTTTTACCTGTTTTTGTATTTTTGTATAAATAGAATCATACAATGTATCCTCTTTTTTCTTTCAATGTAGTTTTTGAGGTACACTCAAATCACTGTGTGTAGTTTAAGTTCATTCATTCATTCCAGCTGCTGTATATACAGAATTCCCCTGTGTGAATGTATTATGAAACACGTTATCCCTTCTAATGTCGATAGGCAATTTCAGTTTTTAGCTATTACAATAATGCTGTTCTGAACATTCTAGGTCATGTGTTTGGGCCAACATAGATAGATCTTTGTGTTAGGTATTTCCCTGTGAGTGGCATTTCTGTGTACATAATGTTGTGCTTTAGTAGATTCTGCCAACTAAAATGGTTGTACCCATTTACACTCCTATATATGAGATCAAGTTTTCCACATCCTCTCCGCAGTTGTCATATGACTTATCAAAAGGAGTTACAGTTGCTATATGTACAGTGATGTCACCTTTAGATTTTAGTTTCTATTTTGATATGGCTTACTTTTTTTTTTTAAATGAAAGTTTGTTGGGGTGACAATTGTTAGTAAAGTTACATAGATTTCAGGTGTACAATTCTGTATTACATCATCTATATCTCACATTGTGTGCTCACCACCCAGAGTGGGTTCTCTTTCCATCACCATATGTTAGACCCCATTTACTCTCTTCTAGAGCCCCACTCCCCCTTCCCCCCTTACCCTCTGGTAACCCTTAAACTATTGTCTATGTCTATGAGTTTTTGTTCTTTCAGTTGTTTGTCTTCTTTTGTTGTTTTCTGTATGGCTTACATTTTAACCAAGGTTCAAGGAGAATCATTTGTTGAATCTCTGTTATAAGTGGTCATAGCTCTCTGTGACATGGTTAAGTGAGATAAACTAGGCAATATTCGAGAGGTCCAAAATGTTTATTTGCCGAAAATGATCTACTCCATGAGGTTTGACTTGAAATTTCCACTTTTTAACATTTACCCTTTAAGAGTCTTGTGCAGCTGTGACCCTATTGTCTAAGCTAGAGAATTATACAGCTTATAGAAATGACTTCAGTAATAACTGAATATATTTAATTTGATTAACTCATCACCATTATTTATCACCTGATGGTAGAGGGTCTTTGAACATTGGAATACATAATTTGATCAGAGTGTGTTAGTGAATGGAGCAGGCTAAGTAGGGGAGTGAATGGGCAATGAGACAGGAAAGAGAGTACATGTCAAACACAAAGCACTGCATACACACATGGGGCCCACCAAGAGGCCTGGGCTAGCCAGGGCTCTTCTCATCACGGGGAACAAAGAGTAACCCAGGAGCACCTCATTGCTCTAGAAGCCTAGACTATAAACACATTGTTTAGAGTTTTACCCACGATTGGCCCTGACTGCAATATCCAGGTGCAGATTCTTTTGTACAAAGGGAAAATAGCCTATAGTCCTAGACAGCAAGTGTTCATCAACTTCAAATTACACCTCAAATGCTGCTGGTGTCTGGGCCATTGATGGATGAGCTAGGTCTTTCCAGGTCTAATGCTGAGTAATGCAAATTAGATTCTCCTGAGTTATGCCGACTGCAGCTGGAGGGCACAAAATAGTTGCCAGGGATATATCTCCATGCCAAATTCTTGCCAATGTTGTTAATAGTATTATGCCCTGTACATGTGCAAGCACTCTTAGTTTTATTAATGACAATACTACGTTTTTGCCCTTTCTTTCACCTTTTAGTTTTTGAATAGGGAATGACTTTGGTTTCATCCTGACTCTTCAAAAAGCAAATGCTAAACTGAAAGTCATGCATTCAGTCCAGTCTCCCACCACACAATTGTGAGTGGGAGCAGCTCAGATAAATCTTAGCTGCGCTCTCCCTCTTGGATTGCCCTGCTACGGGGAATGGACAATGTGAACGGAAGGGAATGGCTGAGTCTTTCAGCAAGAGAGGAAGGTGGCCTCATGGGCAGGAATTACATTTCTACATATTTTAGGGTTTATGGTTGTCAGCCTGTGGGGAAAATAGAGTTAATCAGGCTTCCCCTCCGGCCAGCTTGTGACCTTGACTGGTGGGGACCCCCAGTCCGAGAAGATAAAAGGTCGTGCAAGCGCCATCCATCCTGAAGAGGTTGTTTGTATATATCCTTATGGAAGCACCTTTGGCTGTAAGCCACCTTTGTCTCTGTGGGGTATGAAAGATCCGGCCCTGTTCGGGGATGGCGACGGAGACCAGGCTGGCACAGAGACAAAGAGGCTGAAGCAGAGACACGGCGGAGACCCTGGGCTGTGCCGCATGTACTGTGTGGCTGACTGTGGCCAACAAAGGTTCTACGGGGCCCGCGCCCAAGGGCGGCTGCTGAGGGCCGCTGAGAAGCAGGCTGCTGTGAGTTATGAGGCTGCTGCTGGCTACAGGTTGTAACCCGAGAACGTCCAGCTGTGCGCAGCAGTGAGAAACTCCTGGCTGTGTCCCAGGAGGTCTGTGAATAAAGTCTGTCTACTTTGCCTTGGGCTCCACACACCTTCTTCCGGCTCCCCGGGACTCAGACCCCTCACCCCCGGGATACCACCCACTCGGAAGTTGACCTGACACTGCCCATGCAGCGTAGCCCTCGTCCTAAGATCCAGAAATACTCTGCAACGCCATTCTGGGAGTTATACAGAAAAGGAATTACACGACAGCCACGCTAGTCGCTGGTTATTAGTGACAGTCTCATGGAAAGAAGAAGAGTGTTCTCCTTTCTACGTTAAGAACAGAGAGAAAGGAAGTGAAGATGGCTCTAGACGGAGCTGCGCTTGTACTGTGACAATATTAATCTGCAAGCTACGTAAGAAAAGTCAATGTTAAACCATGATACTTTTTGATAACTCCAGTAGATTTTTATAAACACCTTTACCATGTGCCTCAAAAACGCCTTTCAAACCACATCAGTTCAATCGGATTAGAGTCTTTGAGCAAAATATGGGATTACCATCACAGGTTATATTAAAACATGATACTAATTGCAAAGATGTATGTAACCAATTTTCTCCCCTCAAATCATGTCCTGGGTTTTTATTTAGGTTCCTGTTACAATATTAGAAAGATATTGAAGTGTCAAAAAAGTTACCAGCAGTCTATCGTATACATACACAACTCATAGGAAAGAACGTTCTGGTAGAAACCTCAGGTGGCACTAGTAGTACCAAGACTCACCTAGGCTTGCTAACCACAGGAGGGCAGTGTTGGCCGTACACTTAGGGACTCTAACTGTCCTGTAGAGAGCAGTGTAGTTATAGAATGGCTTGTTGTACATACCAAGTTTTGTTGAACACCCAATGTGTGCTGGAGTGCTAGGCTCTGTGATACTCATGGACATGAACAAGATCTTATTTTTGTCTTGAAGAGCATATATTTTAAAATAAGATATTATAATCATGTATCAATTGTGATTGAACCATGAACTATATTTTAAATTGTATTTATATACCAATTTATAGATGGTGTACCAATTTGATGTAAATAGCATGAAATAGAGATTCAAATACTGCCACATAAAAAGCACCCACAGCATAAATGGAATTAGTTTGGAAGTTTGTTTGGCATAAATGAGTATTGAAGAATAGACTAAGCTACTTTATTTTGTATTGACCATAGAATAATCTGGCTTAAAGATGGCTTGCTAATTTTTTAATAGGTCAATGAATTCTCTTCTAAGGTAGGTAGACTACCTATTTTCCCTTAGCAGGACTCATAATTTTTACTAAGTGTACTGGTGAAAAGATAAGAAAAATTTCTTACTGAGTTATTTATAATTTATCTCTAGGATTGAAACTTACTTTTAATTCAAATGAAATATTAACTTAACTTGTTATTTCATAAACTAAATTAGTGTTGAAGTCGCTGAACATAAATCTGTAATTTTATTACTTTATTGACTTTACCTATTAGAATAGAAAGTTACCTCAGGAATATCAGTTAATATTTATTAAGCACATTCTAGATACTTTGAACGATCCCATCCAATGAAAGTTCTTAATTTTTAACAAATATCAGACACAATCTTGATATATTAATGTGATGTCAGGAAATCTAACTATTTTAGATTAAGACAACATTTGGTTTTCATGTTTCTTAAACATCAAAGATTTTAAAAATGTAGCCCCGTTAAAACTGACAGGTTTTCAGTCAACATTGATTAAATTAAACTCAGTTTGGAGAGTAGGGAATGAAGAAACTAGACTAGAGCAAATAAAAAAGTCTCAAATAACAACATTACAGTTGTGACATGTGGACAAAAGCCAGATTAAGCAGATGCTATCATCAATTCATTTGTTGTCATGTTTGCAATGTGGCAACTGGCTCCAGAGACAGAAGATCTGGAAGTGGTGCATCCTGGGACGCTGTTTTTTGTTTACTCCACAAATGATCATCAGTCATAATGATGTAGTGATATTGGTCCGTGCATCAGGAACTGTCAAAGCAGAAATCAAGGGAAACTAACAGATTAGCATATGCTATTCCTTTTTTAAAAAATCACAGATATTATTTAAAGGCCTTTGCTCAAATTTTCTAGATTTTTGCAAAAGGAAAATAAATCCTCCCCCTCCCGCAAAAATCTACAAGCATTTTAAATATGACACCAACTTATTTATGACATACATACTTTAAGTAGCTCAAGAGAGCAGAATTCTAAGTGAAGAGATAAGCATGCATTACATAGCTCCTTTATTTAATTACAAAATACAAAAGCCCATTAGCAGAATGGCCTGTTGGCCTGGAGAGGGGATGCTGGCCTGCCATGTGGTGGACCTGCAGTTTTCTCTTCTGCTCTGGCTTGCCAAGCTGGCGGGGGCTTGGAGAGCAGGCATTGTACACATGGTCAACCTCGAGAAGGAAATGTATAATGATGCTGAACTCTGACCACTTCATTATCTTCACATTAGGGAAATAGACACATGAAATTCCTGCTAAATATGGCCATAAAAAGCATTTAGTAAATGTTTTATTTATGGAAGTTTGAATTAAATATCTTTAGGGAAATAAGTATGAAATTATCATATATACCTATAATCTAGTTTGGCTTCTGCCACCAGCTGTGTGATGGGGAAGAAATCATTCTAAATCACTTAAAATACCTGGTTTCCCCATTTGTAATGGTGATAACTGGCCTGACCTAACCATAGGAAGTTTACATGGATCAAGTGAGATTATATATGTGAACAGCACCATGTAAATTGGAAAGCAGAGGCCCTTGTTCTGGCATCCATGGCTGGTGTGGGGTTTTTCACTGAAATTATATTCAGAATTGGGTGACTGTCCTTATATAGATTTTTTTCTGGAGAGCTTCCATGTACTTCTCAAAGGGTTTTTGACCCCAACGTAGCTTTGAAAGAAAACCACTGCTGTAAAATAAGGAACGTATATGTTACTCATTTTTATGACTATTCCATTACATGATTTGCTTTGATTATTTTTAATCTGTTATTTTGGAGTTGTACGATGATTTTAATTTCGCCATTGGTAACTTATGCCAAAGTTTACACATATGCCTCCTCTCATATGCAAGGAAAAGGCAAATTGATGCTTTTAACGTAAGATGATCATTCTCTGGTTGAGGAATTTTTTTTAAAGCAATTTTAAAAGCCCATAATAGCAAATATCAATTGGAAAGAGGAAGAAATGCTTGGGAGTAGGAAGGAGTGCCTAAGAGGTGGCATAGTTCCTCTCCAAAGAGAGAGGGAGGAAATCCCCACTGGCTGGATTTCTATCAGGCTTTCTTTTATTCTCCAATCCAATCGGTTTATTTTCAACAAAAAACTATAACTGTTTTAAAATAATAAAATATTATCTATTTATAGAAAAATTTCAGATAATGCAGACTGGCAAAAGGGCAAAATCCTTCTTCATCACCCACCTCCCCAATGGTAACTGCTATTAAATATAAAACAATCAGTAACATTAGAAAATAATAACTTAGAATCACTTTGGTCGTTATTATTTGTGGCGTGCCGACTCTGTGTCTGGCCCCCTGCTAGACTCAGGGATAGAAAAAGCCAACAAGATGGGTTCAACCTCTGCCATCACGGTATTAGCAGTCAAGGAGGGGGCATAGAAGAGCAACCAGGATGCTGTGTGCTAAGCATGGCATCTGGGGATGGATACTATGGGAAATTGCACGGAGACCATCTGAGTAAGGGAAGTAGATCCAAACTGAAACTTAGAGCAAGAGTAAGTTGTTCAATGGTGAGGGGAGTAGGATGGTCATGTTTTATTATAGTTCATGTATGAAAGTCATTTACTCGTATAATCAGTTTTAGCAAATCTTGTTTTGGAGTCTTTCTATAAACCTCTTATCTGCTCCATTAAATCACTGGCTGATCTGATGGTTGTTTTACAGAGTTCTGTCTACCTACACAGAATCCAAATTCTACTCACCTGCAATGGCACCAACCATGGTACCAACTCATGTATCAAAGCTTCCTAATGATTCAAACCCACATCCATCTGTAAAACATGGAAAACAGAATTGAATTAGATATGGTCACAGAACTGTTCCCTGTTTCATATGCACAGGTTTTATTCTTCTTCAAATAGATTTCAAACATATTAGAGGCAAGAGGCACCCTTTTGTGTCCTCTAGTACAGTATTATTTGATATATTTTTACTGAAACCCACAGAAACAAATACATTTTACTTTGGGATCCAGTATGCATATGTATAATGCACTCTGATATTTTCTATTTCATTCTATTCTATTTCTTTTTTTTTTAAAGCTACTTGTGACCCACCAAATGGATTTTATGACCCTAAATTGATTTCTTTATGGGTCTCAACCCACAATTTGAAAAATACTTCTCTAGCATTTATAGTACAATGTTGGGCACAGATTTAAGGGTCAATTAAAAAATAAACCCACTTGCTAATTGATCTGTTTAATCAGAATGTACTTTCAGCCATACAGGAAGGGAAGGCCTCTGAACTCACAACTTACATTACAAGGTACATAAGGCGGATAAGAAAGCTAAAGGGACCGGAGCCATTCTTCCCAGGATTGTGATTTTTTTTTTATCAGTCTAAGACATAACTCTTTTTATCCCTAGCATGATGTGAGGTGCAAGGAGCAGATTGGAGAAATAAGACAATTGTCTTGTGATCCTGAGTCATATTTTCACAGCATTGTTTCTTTTGTTTTGTTTTAATGAAGAACAAAGTTAAATGTCGATGATTTGTGCATTATCTTTCATTCTGAATTTTGCACATTTAATGGGAATTTATTATCCCATTTAATAAAAGGGGAGTTTTTGAGTTTACATAACTATATCTGAAGCTTGGGGACACACAGACAAAGGAAATGATTAATTCTGCATGGGTTGGGGATGGGTGAGGAAGCAGCAGAAAAGGAATGGTGGCTGATTTGGGAAGTGTTCACAGTGTAAATGAGTAAGGAACCTTGAGGAATTATTTAGGTGTTGCTGGTGAGGGAAGGGAAAAAGGGAGGCAGGGTATTGTAGAGAAATCAACATTAGCGAAGTCACAATATGCGGTAGTGACAAATGCAGTGACTGATAGGAGAGGAGTCAGAAAAGAGAACAAAGATAAGTTCTTACATGACTGGTTATGGTCAGAATAAGGAGGGCTCAGAGGTTTGGGGAGAAAGATAATGCATTTGGCTTTAGACATGCCGATGTCAGGGTTCATTTAAAGTAAACTATTTGGGGAAAAATTACAAAATCAATGGAAAATGGAATGCTGTGGAAATTATGTAAAATTGTGCTATGGTAAATTCTTTTATATACTGTCTCATGGAATTGCTTATGAAACTAATTCAAGTTGGCTGTAATGAGACTACTGTCACAGGTATTAAAATCAGTTTCAGGAATGTAAATATCAGAATGGTAAGTGACAACGTTAGATATAGGGAGTTGTCTAAAGGTGTGGTTGGTACAAAGGCTTGCCATGTTTAAAAGCATCATTAATGAAATAGAAGAGGAATTTAGCAGATGATACATAAGAAAGATTAGAAGAATAACACAAGTGGACAGGTAAGGATAAATTTCAATTATATTTGGAAGACGACAATATTTGTGGGTAATTAATAAAAAACACAATTTCTTAATCTAGTCGTCTATCAATGGGCATTTTGGTTGTTTCCATGTCTTGGCTATTGTGAATACTACTGCAATAAACATAAGGGTGCATATATTTTTTCAAATTAGTGTTTTGGATTAAAAAACTATGGCACATTTATACAATGGAATATTGCTCAGCCATAAAAAAGAAGGAAAGCTTACCATTTGCCACAATATGGATGTACCTAGAGAACATTATGCTAAGTGAAATAAGTCAGACGGAGGAAGACAAATACCATATTATCTCACTTATATGTGGAGTCTACAGAACTGAGTAAATGAGCAAACTGAACAGAAATAGTCTCAGAGATACAGAGGAAAAACTGATGGTTGCTAGTTGGCAGGGGGATGGGGATGAGGGACAAGGGGGAGGGAATTAGAAAACACAAATATATTGCCACGGGGATATGAAAAACAGTTTGGGGAATATAATCAATAATTTTGTAAAGATTTTGTAGAGTGTCAGATGATACTTGTCTTATTAGGGAGACCACTTCATGGACAGTGTAGATGTCTGACCACTGCAGTGTACACCTGAAGCTGAAACTGAATAATAATAAATGTCAACGATAATTTAATATACATATAGTCAAGGTATATAGAGTATAGCATAGAGAATAGAGTCAATGGAATTGTAACAGCTATATACGATGCCAGAGGGGTAAGAGATTCGGGGAAATAGAGTTATCACTTTGTGAGGCGTGTAAATATCTAACTATTACATTGTTTTGTATACCTGAAACTAATAAAAGAAATAAAAAGAAATAAAAATTAAAAACACAAATATCCAATGGCTAGGGAGAAACATCTGGAAAGCTACAGGGACAAAATAGGTATAGTGTGTAAATAGGCTTCAAGTTATCTTACAAAAAGACATAACAAAATTGAGGTTAATACATTACAAAGAGGTAATTTTTCCAAAACAGTGCAGTAATAGCTTTCTTCCACATAGGTCTTGGGACTCTTACAGTCTGTGTAATGGAGAACGTGAGTATTAATTTGTGAGGTATATAGAGTAACAACAAAATTCCTGGTCAGCCAGGCTGACTAATAGCTTTCATGTTTTTAAAAATTTGTGTAAACAGCACCATTTTATATCATAACTCTGCAGCTCTAAAATGAAAAATAAAATAAAATTGAATTTTGAGAAGTATGGTTCTTTTCTTGTCACATTTTAGATAGCTGTATGCATCCAATGAAATATTGCTAAAGCTATGGGCTATTGTAAATGTAAATTTTTCTCTCTGAACATGTACCAGAGGAATTATTTCTAGAGGTACTTCAAAGAAAGCTCTTTTGTTTAAAATTAATCTTAGGATATAAACTAAATGGATAGCTTTTTTTTCATCTTTGCTCTATTTTTCTTTTTATGCATAACTTTTTCTGATTACAAAGTAACATTTATTGTAAAAAATGATAAAATAGAAAAAGCACAAATAAGTAGTTTAAATCAGTCATAATATCATCATTTAGGGCCACCAAGAATTATCCTTTTAGTCTTTATTCTTCCAATCTATTTTCTATACCCACAGAAACAAAATAAATTTGGGAACACATTCCAAATATTGTTTTGTAAGCTTTTACATTTAATAATAAATGATGAAAATTGTCCATGCTATTAAAGTGTCTCCTATAACATGATTTTAATGGCTACATAGTATTTCATCACATGAATGTGCTATATTTTATTTAATAGCATTTTGTTTTGCATGTAAGTTGCTTATAATCTTAGCTGTTATAAATAATAGTGATGAACATCCTTGCACATAAACCTTTGTTCATCTGGTTTATTATATAATCTAAAGGATATAATATAATTCTTAGGAGTGGAACTGCTGGATCAAAGAGTATTGATGCTTTTTTATAAAATTGAATATGTACCAGTGCATGAAGTGCCTATCTAACTACCCCCTTTGCCTGGATGGCTTACAGTGAGGATATGTTTACACACAAATGACATAATACTGTCTTATATGTGTTTAGTGTTCACCTTTTCCCAAAGTGTTTTCCAATTTGGCTATAACAAAACTCACACAAAGTATACTGTACATCATGGACAATCTGTGAAGGCTAATTAATGTTTTTGCAGGAAAGAACAATGTTTAAGTGAAATAAATTTCTGTATTGGACATATCTAAAAACAATCTATGCATCTAAGCCAGGGGTTGCAAGTTTGAGATATGAGTAAGGCCCAGGAATACCAAGTCTCAGCAGAGAAATCAAGGGTCTGGTCTAGCAAGAGATGGGCCAGACAGACCATCAGTGTGTACAGGTGGTGCAGGACTGCATAACCCAGTGGTTAAACAGAAGTCAGAACATACTTGGGGGAAAACACAGTGACCTTGATTTCCATACGTCTAATTTGTCTCATCTAAAAAACGGGCGACAAAGCAATAATAATATAAGCCCCAAGTATTGCTTTGAGGGTTAAATTAGATAATATTTTTGACTGTACTCTGTACATTTTAAATCACTATAGAAACGTGATTTATTATTAGGCTGAAGGGAAATAAAATGAGGTGGTGATCATGTAAACAATCTGAGATGTCAGAGAGAAGTTAGAAAGTAAGTACACAGGATCTAAAGAGATCCAGAACAGCAAGAAAGAGTTCACGTGTGACAATTTCTACATTTTAATCTTCGAATTCTTTAACTTTTTATAAAGCAACTGTAAAATTTATTATTTTCTGATTACAAAAGTACTACTTGTCTACTATAGAGAACAAAGAAGAAAATAATAAAAGCTACCTTTTTTTCCACCACTCAGTGATCACCCTGTTAAATGTTTGGTTCAAATTCCAGTTCTGTCACTTACTAGACGGTGACCTTTGGTAAATTACTTCGCCTCACTTTCCTCATGTGTAAAAGGCAAACAATAATAGTAATTATAATAATAATGGTTAATACTTATGGTACACTTATTTCCAGTTCTGTAATCAGTGTTTGTTTCACATGGATTGATTTATTTAATACTTCCAATCAATCCCATGAAGGAAACTTTATACTTACACGCATTTTACAGATGAGGAGCTAGAGATAGAAGGTTCCATAATTTGTCCAAAGTTATATAGCCAGTAGAACCACTAGTAAATAAAATGGGAGCATAATTGTTTGACCTGAGCAATCAGCTGCAACTAAGATTCATGAACAGGACGCAAGTATGGAAATACTTGATAGCCGTTTGGTGACTATAGCTAAGAAAAGTTTTAGGAAGTGGACAGGAATTAGGCGCAAGAAAATGTGGTCTGTAAAGAATGCCTCAATGTTTCCTGATGATTCGAACTGTGTGTGATTAGCAAATGCATCGTATGTGTGCAGGGAGTAGCCCTCCTGCACACATGGTAAAAATCAGTAATGGAAAGCGGCAGAGTGCTCCACGGACTTAGTCCTCAAACCTTCCTTGGCACAGTGAGCCAGGGAGCCGTTTCTCAAATGATCAAAAATCAAAGCATATGATAAAACTTATTTGCCTTTCTGCTGGAAATATTATACATTGCAACAGTTCAACTTATTAGGACAGGGGTTGGCAAATGTTTTCTGTAAGGGGCAAGATCATGGGTGTTAACAGGATTGTATTCAATGTATTATGTTTAAATGAAAGGGTCTCTTGTGTTATGAAGGGACTCTTTTCTCAAGCTGATCTATTCTGTCTTTCTAATAGATACTGTCTCATGTTTTTTGGTCATGTAGCTGGTGCGCTTCCCATGCATGTTTTCCCATTTTTTCATATTCCTTGAATGACTTCTGTGTGACTCTGAAGGTGAGGGAGGAGTTGAATGCCGTTTAGCACCTACGCTCAATCTATCAGATTTCTCTGCAATCTGTTTTTCAGTTTGAAGCTGGGTAACTAACAGTCGAGCCTGCCCAGATATTCCATGTGTCCTCTTCTTCTTAGTCCTCCTCTAGCACCTAATTTAACCACCCGCTGGTATCAGAAACCACCTGATAACAGCGGGTGGTTAAATGAGACCCAGGCTAATTTGGAAAAAGCACAGGATTAGGAGTTGAGACAAGATTCCTAGTCCCAAATCTGTCACCAATTGTTTGTATGACCTCTGGCAAGTTACAGTTTTGCTAGGACAGCTTTTTCATCTGTAGATTAAGGGGTTTGATTGATGGTTTTCAAACCAAGATCCTGTGGAACATGGGCCCTTTACCTGTGTGACTGGAGTTTTAGGACATTGAACAGAGGTAATGGCCTGGCTTTTCCCAATTCTCAAAACATAAAGATACTGAATAGATATTTTTTTCCTCAATTTAACTGTTTACCCATAATTTTTTCTTAAATCTTGTTTTGATTTTATGGCTAGTTGAACGTGCAGAGGAGAAACACATATGAACAAGTAGTAAATGGTTTCTCATTTGAAATATTTGGAAACAACTGATTATTTCAGTTTTAAAGACATGCTCATGGTAGTGATTTCATATTGTATACATACAGTCATATTGTCTGTAAGCAAAACTGTTCTCAGTTCACATGGTATTAAAACTCTATCAATATATATGCTCTTCTGAAAAGAATGCCATCACTTCCAGGTGCTTTCCATCTGAGCAAGCTGGAGAACCTCTATTCATATGTGTTTGTAGTTGGGACTTCATATTGCCTACATATAGTATAGCTTTATTATTTTTTTCCAGCAAAATTGTTCTCAATTTATGTGAAATTAAATATATTAGCATTTCATAATATATTGCAGAGAATACCATGGATATTCAGGTGCTTTCCATCTGGACAAGTCTCAGGATTATGAGATACTCTATGAGGTTTCTCCCAGCTCTTTTTGAAATTCTTCATTCTTAAAAGAATGAAGAATTCTCCTTAAATCGTTCCTTCTGCTCATCCCCCTCTTGCCATTTTTTCCACCAAAAACAGCTCATTTATCCTGCCATTATCAGTTCTGTCCACATCCATCTCTGGAGGGTTGCTTTGCTACGAGTAACACACCACTGGGAAGGGCTGGCTGTTTTCCAGGCCTAAGCACTGCTACATGATTCTGCCATTTAGCTCTGGGGTCAGTCCTCGAAGTTTGACTGAAGATCCTGAACAATGTCTCAGGCTGGCTTTTATGTTTAAATGTTGAAAGTCAATCCATAATAGGATTTTTTTTCGGGGCGGGTGCGCGAGGGTTCTAAATGAGAGAGAAGGGTAGATGAAGACGAGATGTCCTAGGGGATCCTTTCTGGTCTTACCTTTGCTCTGTGAACATCGGCAGCACTTTGCGTCTCCCTTACCGTGGTGGTTTCCTAACTTGTCAATTTAGCAAGGTTGGAACTCTTTCCCAGAATCTCTTTGCCTGTGTACTACCAGGTGAGGGATGGTGACAAGAGAAATTGGCACAACATTTGGAAGCTGGACGTGAAGTAGCGGCCATTGTGTTTTGAGGGTGGGCGCAGGGCACCAGTAATAACTGCAGCGTGTGCATATCATCGTGGGTCTACTGGCTCCAACTTGTCCTCTGAGGTGCCAGGGTTTCTCTCTGCCCTGAGTCCCATGCAGTACGTCGTCCTGACTGCTGGCCCCTCTGACCGACAGTGACTTCAGGCAGCTACAGAGGCAACATCCTCCTACAGGGTCCCCAGCTCCCACAGTTGTATAAGGTCTAATCTCTCTAATAAAGACCTCATTCCATAGCCCTCGTAGTGACTCACCTTCCCTGAAAGAACGCGGTGTGATACTCTTGCCAAGGGCACTGCTTGCTTTTTCAGCTTTGCTTTACCATTAACAAGTGTAGAGTGAAGGAAGGAACATGTGGTGCCTTTTCACTCCCCAGAGCAGGGGCATGCAGTTGACCCTACTTCTCTGGAGAGCACTGCTGGCTGACAATACTCAGCACCAGTATTTGAAGGAGCTATGAATTGGATAAAATGGATAAAAGGATGAAAAGAAAACACATCCGCTAAAAAAGGTAATCTATACCCTGGCTTCAAATTTCTGGCTCATATCCACTCATTTTCAAAATGCTGCCAGGGTTTGGTTTTGTGACGTCTGCAGTGTCTTAAACCTCAGAAACTAAAGATCTGTGTATGTTCTAGATAAGTCAGTGACTATTGGGACAACTCATTCTATCCTGACTGTAACTCTGCTTCTTACCTGTGCTGTAAAGAAGTTGAAGTTTTGATGCAGGGCTTATGGGGATCATTATTGCTTTTCCAAGCAAACAGTCACAGAAAACTGGAATCTCTCCTTAAATCCCATCACCACTTTGACAATAGGTAGAGGCTATGATTCCTTGTATAGGAATGAGAGACCGAATATCAGAAGTGTCTTTACTTTCAAGGAAGCCTACACCCTGGGGTTACTTTTCATTTTAGGGTTAGTGCTCATGTGTTACTCGGATACCTCTAGCAGTCAGAGCTGGAACTCAACCCATCTCATGGCAGACTGGTATTTTACAAACTTCACTCATTTATGTACCCACCTTCATAATTTTATACACCTGTGCTATTTGTTTACTTAATATTTTGTACTTAAACTTAAGTATATTTACCATATTTCATTGAATCTACTGTACTGTCCATTGTCAAATACACCCTTATTTTTTGTACCACCAAGAAAGGAGAAAAAAAATTGCCAACTTGATTACACAGGGCCTTCTTACCTTAGAAGTTTTATTTTCAAGTCATTGGAAGTGCTTGTTTAGATTTCCCCTCGGCGCTGGATGAGTTTCCTATTTCCTACCCAATTAAAAAGACAAAATAATATTGTGAGATATCCTGATATCAGAGATGTCACAATATGAAAAAAAGGACAACTTAGAATCAACAAAATAATTTCTTAAAAAGGAAACTTGATATTGCTACCCAAACTAGAAAGCCATATAGCTTGCCAGAAATAAAAACAGAAAATAATACAATAACATATATGATATTGCCTTTTAACTATGACTGTGGAAGGCTCTCCACCTAAGGCATGCTCTAAACAGGGAAATGTGTCAGTGTTAGGTGTTAAATCATATTAGTGCCAAACATAGACTTTCTCCTTTATTAAATCAGAATGGTTGGAAGAAAGTTGAAAAGTGAATAACCTTTTCACTTGAGTGTCAGTGTTAATTAATGCTGGGGTCTGGAAACCATCTAAAATCGTGTTAGGAGATACCAGCAGTGGTTTGCAGCTTACACTTTGGAAAACACAATGTAAATACTGTTCTCATCTGCCAGCAAGGGCACGAACAAGTGGACCAGGAGAGACTGAACAAGAGTTAGAAGTCAGGTACAAGCAAGGACAAATGGATAAACAGAAATAAGTCAGAGTTGGAAAAATGAGTCTTTATATAAAGTCAGAATTGGCAGGACTATCTTCGGATCTATCACAAACTTAGCAATTTAAAACAACATTCATATATTAGCTCTGGTTGGAAGTCCTACAATGCTCAGCAGAGCTTTCTGTTTAGGGCCTCACAAGATGTCAACCATGCTGGGCTCTTATCTCGAATATTGGGGAAGAATTTGCTTCCAAGGTCGTTGGCAGAATTCAGTTCCTTGGATCCTAAGACTGAAGTCTCCAAGGGCTTCTTGTTGACTCTCAGCTGGGGGTCTTACCAAGTTCCCAGAGGTCTGTCTTTGCTCTGATTCTTGTCTCATGGCCCCTTCATCTTTAAAGCCAGCATTCGCGTGTCAAATTCTTTGCTTTGCTATTCTCTGATTTGCCCTTCTGCCACAAGTGAGAGAAAACTGCTTTTAAAAGTCTCATGTGATCAGGTGAGGATTTTACATCTGCAAGATCCCTTTACAGCAGTATCTAGATTAGCATTTGGCTGAAGAACCAGAGACAGGAATCTAGGTGGGCCATCTTTACAATTCAGCCTACCACAATTGTCCTCTGAGATCGAGCTAGACTTTATAGAAAAGAAATGGAGACCTTTGAGTCGATTCCCTTATAATCCTGGATAGAATTAAAGGTGGACCTTAAACTGAACTAATTAATCTTCTTGGGGGTGATGTTACAGCAAGGCTCCAGAATAAATCACCAACCATAACAAATGCAGAGTAGTTCATCTATTTATTTTTATGTGAACATAAGCTATTTCACAGTAATTCATACATGAATTTCACTTAGATATAATTTGAGAAAAGTATAAAATGTCTAAACCTCCCCACCTTTGTTTATTTGTGACACTCCTGAACACCAACAGAGATTTTTTTCTTTGCTGTTAAATCTTAAACTGGGGACAATTTGCATAATCAAATTAATTCTCTCACCCATTTAAAATGAGTTTGTGGGCTGAAAAGATTGATGTTTAAATATTATGAACTACACACACACACACACACACACACACTTTTATCTGATTCCGCTTAAAAGCTAGAATCATCAACAGCTGACTCTCACTTTATTACTCAGAACTCAATCACTGTAGGAACGCAGCGAAGTTCAAAGATACAACATGATTCTGAAGCCAAAATACACTAACTTCATCCTACTGAAAGGAGACAGTTGTGTCCCGCTGAGATGATGGAGTTCAAGCTACAAGGAAAGTTCAGGCAGGCCCGCCAGAGCCCGCCCCGTTCTCAGTGTGCAGCTTCTTTGGGGGCTCCCTGGAGCTGGGAATTTACCACAAACTCCGCCTTGGGGAACAGTGTTAGCAGCTGAGAAACTGCAGAAACAAGCTGCTTCTCAGTGACTCCCAGATACTATCAGAATGCAAGAAAATAATTAAAATCCTAATTAAGTAGTTTCTCATCTGGCTCATTTGAAGACGCTCCAAAATGGTCAGATTTAAGGCATGGTAAACAGCTGAAGTGTTAAATTTTCTTGTTAGTTAAAACATTTGTCAGAGGTCAAACCTACATAAAAATGTGAAGTGGAGAATTGAGGCAGTGTCTGTGTAATTCAACCCCCAAACAATTTTGCATGTTACTTGTATCTCCTTTTTCTTTTATTTAAGTTTTTTTTTTTTTTTTTTCATAAATACTGACTCGGTCGTTTTTTAGCATAGTATTATCTAAGGAATAATTTTCATATTCATAAATAATATGGAAAATATAGGAGATGGCTTGAAAAATATCCTAAGAATACAATTAGGTTTTAAATACCAATTAAATTTGTCAAAATTTTTCTAAAATTGGCATATTTTACTTACAAAGTTATACACGTTATACTACTTTGCATTAATTTTATGCTAAAAAGCTTAAATGCAAAATATAAAATCTATTTACATTTATAAATGAAATTTAATTATGGCTTTGAATTTTGGAGGCAGATTTTCTTCTGGCTACCTTCTCTCAGTTTAATTTTATTTCTCCTCTTGTATGGATGCAATAAAAACCAAACATCACTGTGTTTTTCTGAGATGTGGTTTCTTAGGAGAGATTTGTTTAAATTATATTATAAAATGCATCTAACAAGTTTAAGCATAATAAACCACAACCTTTGATGTGTGTGTGTGTGTGTGTATGTGGTATGTACCATACAGATTACTCAGTAGTGATTTGTAATTATTTTGAAACTGCTGTTTTGAAGTGAATGCACATAGAAATATTTAAAATTTTGAGTATGAGTAATGTCATAATCAATGTTATATCCAGGCACATTTTTAAATAGGAACATGCATCGCCTATGATTCCTGATTCCCACCCTTTTATACATTCCGTCTCCCTGAGTTTGCTGGTTTTGCCAAACCTTGGCTCTGGGACTCCACTGTGTTGCTTTCTCTCCTCCAAGTCCTCTTTCCATTTTTCTTCTCTTTTCCAAACCTTTTGGTGGGAGAAGAGAGTATAGGGTGCTTCAACGTGTGGACTTTGGAATTGGACTGCCTGGTTTGATTCCCAGCTGTGCCACTTACAAGCTATATGATATTGGGCAGGTCACTTAATTTCTCATGCCTGTTTCCTCAACTGGAAAATGGAGATAATATTAGCACTTACTTTGGGTTATTAAGAAGACTGAATGAGTTAAGTACATAATATACACTTTATAATTATTAGCTAATATTATTTTTGTTGTATTATTATTTATGGAACCCTGTTTTATAATAAACATTCCCCCACCCCTACTTCCTTAGCCTTGCAATTTCCTTTTCTCCTGGCCACAACTGAAATTTAGATCTTTCAGTTCAGCTCAAACAATTCAAGTGAAGGCGGCTCTGTCTTTCAAGTCTAGCTTACTCCAGTCCTACGAGGAGGGGTCAACACCCCATTCCCTTCCATCCAACCTAGTACTCTTGCACTATGAGCAAAAACTCTTCCTCGTTTGAAGCTTCTATCTCCCTCCCTTCTACTCATGCTTCCACATTTACGAAGACTTTGACACCTGGATCATGGTTTCCCTCTCTTCCCCATGTCATCATACTGGTTAATTTCAGTGTCCATGAAGAAAGCCCATCCAACACTCCAGCTTCCCAGTAATTGATCTTCTTGTTCTGATGACCTTTGCTTTCTCAACACCACCCCCACCCTAGACTTTGTCATCACCCAGATATGCTCTCTCTCCTAAATCATATACTTATATATCATGATCTTTGACCATAATGATTTCAGTGGGAAGTGCCAAAGGAGCAACTACTGTATCCAGACTGTAAATCAAATTTTTGTCAGTAGGCTTGAGTCTTTTGCTTGCTCATTTGCCATCCCCACAAATCACATAATGTGAGTTTAAGATCTGGTTTGATTGACTTATTGGTAGATATTATTCCCATGCCTAGTGGAGTAAACTGGTAACTATTCATTCTCTTTCTCTTAGGGTAATTGAAAATAAAGGTTCATATTACACAAAGTTAATATTTAGTAACAGAACAGGGACAATTATTCCACACACACATAGGTGTAGGCAATGTTTTCTGAAGAACTGACCTGTATTTTCAAGGAAATATTCTGACCTCCATTGTTCCCTCTAGCTGAAGAGTTTTCAGATCAGTTAGATTACTTTTAGGTAATTTTTGTGGCTAGTCACAATTCTAGGAGCCATGTGTTGGAAGGAATAGGAACAAAAGAAATGGTAGGCTATTATAACAAAATAGTCTATAATTAAAGATTAAAAATCTGCAGTATATTGTAAAGTTACCATAATGATGACATTTTTGCTTTTAGAAACTGAATTCTAGATTTTCTTGTTTCTTATATTTTATATTATAAAAGCAACATGATTATTATAGAAATATTTTTTTTAAAAAAGAAAAGCAATGAGAAGAATATAAATACCACGTGTATTTCCACATCTTACTTCAACAATATAAATGACTTTCAGACCACTAGCTAGGCACATGCTATCCATTCCTTTTTATAAACAAAGAATCAGCAATACCATACATATTATTTTGTAAACTTTTGTACTTAATAATATATATTTCATATTTTTCCATGTTAGTAACTATACCACTACAGCATTCTTTTTAATGAGTGTGTTGTATTCTACTGAATAGATGTCATATACTTTACTTAACCAAACTACTATTGGTGAACACTGAAGTTGCTTCAACAATGATGTAGTGAAGTTTTTCGTACTTCTTTATTTTCTTCGGTTATATTCCTGAAAGTTAATTCCTAGGTAAAATTGTATGTACTTTAAAATATTTTCTTTTAAACACTACACAAAGAATACATGCTGGTTGTATGGAAAAAATCCAATTCAGTAATATACAGACTGAAAAGTTTATTTGTCTAGTCAAGCTCCCCATTTTAAGTGTTGCTAGAGTGAAATTTTGTTGTTAGAGTGAAACTTTCCTTTGAATAATTTCTATCTGTCACATCACTGGATCTCAGGATGTGCATTTTGAAAAACTGACATACATTGCCAAATTGTCCCCAAGGAAAGACGTGTTTTTCTTCCAGCCTTGTGTGAGAGTCCCATTTTCTCCTGATCTATCCAACACCAGATATTATAATTTAAAAAAAGATCTGCCAATTTGGTAAATGAAAAATTGTAACTCTTTTTTTTTTTTAATTTGCATTTTTGATTCATGGTGATGCTGCTTTAAAAATTATTGTATTTATTTCATTTTTGGCAAGTTATCTGTTCATACACTTGGTTTCCTTTTCTATTGAGTTATGCTTCAGAGACTGGTTAGCTCTTCAGCAAACCCATTTCAGTTTCCTCCTATGTACATAGCTAAACTATATTTCCCAGCCTCCCAAGCAGTTATGTATGGCTACCCGACTGAGTTCTAGCCCAGACTGTAGCAAACCTCTGTAGGTCACAAATCCGCTACAGGTCTCGCGTCTAAATCAAAGTGTTAGCTGGGCTGTGTTCCTCTCTGAAGACTTTAGAGGTGAGAGATTCTGATTCCGTGCTCATTTAGGTTGTTGACAGAATTCATTTTCTTTTGGGTGTAGGGCTGAAGTCCCCCCTTTTTAGCTAGTCCTTAGGTGAGGGCTGTTCCTAACTTCAAGAGACACCAACATTCCTAGACATGTGGCCTCCCCTTGTCCACCTTCAAAGTCAGCAATGGGAGTCCTTGTCATGATATAAATTCTCCTGATGCATCTCTGACTCATGCTTCTGCCTTCCTCTTCCTCTTAAATGGGCCCACCTGGGTGATCCATGATAATCTCTTTATTTTAAAGTCAATTGATTAACAACCTTAATTCTATTTGCAACCTTGATTTCCTTTTGTCATGTAAGTTATAATATATTCATCGGCATAATACCTGGGGTGAAGATAATGGGGCCAAAATCATGCTGACTACATACTCTCTTTCTCTCCCCTTCTAGAATATGATGTTTAGGACAGATACCATGTTTATCTTTGTATCTCCTTTATTTAGACTAGTGGTTGGCACAAATAGTGTAAGGGTTTTCTGATGAATGCATGAAGAAAATTTTCATCAAATAATTTGGTTAAACTGTACTACTCAGCCTCCATTCCAATATTCTTGTATTTGAGTACTTCTTCCATGTGCCTTTAAATATTTCTGATAAGATTTTGGCATAAAATAAACGAAAAAAATAACACACATATCCCCAAACATACCATTAACCTTTTGCATAATACCATTTTCATTTGTTATGTTATTTTCTACACTTACTTTATTTTTAATAATGCCTTTCGTTTTCCTTCTGCAAGCCTTCTGTGGGTGTGGAAAATACAATTTCTACCAAGCAGAAACTGAGGTACAAAATATTTAAGTACAGTTCTCAACCATAAACCCTCTGTATAGATAGGATTATAATGACTTATAATTACAACTAATTCTTCATGGGCATCCTCATTACAGAACCAGACAGTCTCTTCTTCCTTTTTAAAAAAATTGTGGTAAAATATATAGCATAAAATTTGTTATGCTACCCATCTTTAAGTGTACACTTCAGTGGCATTAATTACATATACACTATTGTGCAGTAATCACTACTACCTGTTTTAAAAACCTTTTCCTCACTCTATCCTCAAGCAATCTCTTTTTAAAAAGCTCCTTAATTAACTAATTTCAGTTTTCAGTAATTTTCTGAAATTTAAACATCTCTATTTCAAGAAAAATCACTACTGTTTTGTTATTAGTTCAAAATAATCTTATCAGTAATTTAGAAATTGAGATAATAAAATATGTCTTTTTTTACATATTTTTCAGATTTCTATGTACCACAGGTGATTTTTTTTGTGTGTGTTAATTTTCTTAAATAGAAAAATAATATCCTCCAGGCAAATATTTATAAAACAACTGATTTTTTTTTGCTAAATAAACAAAACAGGAAACAGTATCTATGAGAGTTTTTAATTCTAAAATTCTAAAACTAATGGCTAGATCACTTTTTAAAAAATCATTTGGTAAGTAGATTTGGAATACATCTGCCTGGTTAATCACCCACAGTATAAGTACAAGTAATGTTAACCTTAGTATAACCTCATTTGTTAAAGAACAAATTTCAATAAAACTATGTTCTACTTACATGACATTTAGTGGCGGTAAATTAAAAATTGCCATAAGAATTTCATTATATATATCTGGTCTTTCCCATATGGAGGCCCCATGATCTTGATCTTCTTCAAAAAGATATTTGTGAAATGATAAGAAATGCTAATTACACATTATTGTTATAATACAGACTATAATTCCTAGCTTAAAACTAACTGGTGGTAGAATGATAGTGTTAATTACAAATGATTGAAATTAGAAAATTATTGCCTATGTAGTAATTTTAGAGTTAAGTAATAAGATCTCCTTTCATTCATTCTTTCCCTGAGTAATTGAACTGTAAATACTTTTCTACACATATGCACGTGTGCACCCATATAATCTAATGAATCTGAATCTTTGCATTAATTGCAGCTTGAGGGATTGTGATATCTCTGTGTTTTTGTCTTTTAGGGTGGTGTATTATTGTTTTTATTCTGCTACTTCTTGAAAGCATATTGAATTTAGATAGGTTTCGCTTTAGAAAAAGATTTTTCCACAGAGTTTAAAAAAACATTTATTTCCATGTGTTTCTAGAATGGATTTAAATGCTGAAAGTCTTTAAATGGTATTATTTTTGTAACTTTTCTGTTATAAAGACTTTTTCTTGAGGTTCTATTTACAAAACCATTGTCATTAAAAATTTTCACCTCTAAATTTAATTTCTATGATTTTTGCAAATTTTCATTAAGTTATCCTGGTTTATTTAATTTATTTTTATAATAATCTTTTGATATTATTGTGATAATTATAACCAAATTCAAATTAAGAACAATATAACAATTTTTTATCATTTTTACTAGTACTATAATTCTGGTTAGTTTTAACATTTAAAATATGAATTATGATACCTTTTGTAAGGGATTATGTATGTTATAAATTCCAATATGTTAAAATAAGGGGCATATAAGTACTATAGAGTATTACCACCAATATTTCTAAATTATAAAAACACAACTTTGGGTTCAATCATTTATGAAATTTACTAAGGTAAACAAAAGTCTGAGGGGAATCAGAAAGAGAAAATGAGTTTCTTTTAGCAAACAGGTTTTGATTCTATGTTCTAAATGGGTTATAAAATTTATTTTAGTGAATTAAGTTCTACTACCTGTTACTCTGGAGCAGTAGTTCCACTTAATTTCTTTTACTAAATTATGCTTTCATTTTAGTTTACTTCCTGATGGCTCCTGAAACAAGATATTAGTTGATTCATTTGAATTAACCTAATTAAAAGGCTATGATTAAGAAATGAAAGAGAGGAAGTCTTTTTTGTAATATGTAGATTTTTTCATGTCAAAAATTGCTGTGGAAGGATGTAGTACTGTGCAAGGAACACTTAACATGGAACCTAGCAGAATGTGAGTAGTTTTCCTGTAATGAAAGTGTCCCAATTTGTTTATCTGACTAAATATACATGGCTAGCAGCTTCCATGACAGTCGCCCATCACAATGTACAATTCAAACTTCTACAGATATTTGGAATAAGTAAGTTTGACAAAAGTCTTTTTCTTCTTCATCAAACATATGCCTACTAAATCTTGTTTTTCTCAATAAATTTTCTATCAGCAATTTAAAGATTATCGTCCTTTCAAAATTTTTTTTAGTCCAAGGCATAATACATATAAATTCGAACAAGGAATAATGAGTAAGCTTAAGAGAAAATATAAAAACAATTCTTTCTGATAAATATTAATAAAGATATTTTAAAGAAACCACAAGGAGACTGACACTGTTGAAAACTGTAAAAGTTAGGGTGGGGGAGAGAATTATAATTGTGGGTATCAGTTTAATACGAAACTTACACTCCATTCACAATAGAGAAACAGGGTAGGGTGTTGATATTCTTTTCCTACCTCCCACTGCTGTTGTGTTGGACTGCTATTTACATTAATGCAAATTTTCTAGTCCTTCCTTAATATTTACCTGTTAATTGAAAAAAAAATGTTTATTGTTCTATAATAAAAATCTTAAGGAATTATAAACATATTGTCTACTTCTGCCTCCTTCCCACTCTGTATTTGGGGAGATGATACTCAAAGCCCTGAGGAAGAATCACAGTAATCTGCTTTCTTTTTATATTCAGCAGTGTTGACAGGGATTAGATTTAAAACTCTTTTCAAGGAGACCTCAATATTGTGGAAAGTGGACTAGTAACCAATCAAATTCATTTGCTAGTTTGGGTAACATGATATTAAAAGTATGAATATTTAGTTGTTATCCATAACAAGGTATACACAGACATCTAGAAAAAATATTTGGGTACGTTGAACAATAAAATGGTAAAGAAATTTCTAGTTGTTTCTTAAAACAATGGACAAGCTGTATTTCATAAAGTATGAGGAGACAAAATCTTGTAGAATTAAGGAAGAAAAAGTCATTTTATACCAAATCTAGCTAATGTTGGAAACATAAGCAGACTCACTCTCTCTTCAGATGCCTCCTCAGAGTCAGAGGACAGGATATAAATGGGGTTTTGGTGGTGTGAGATGATGGATGAGGGTCTCTTCTGGTTGCCAGAGGATCTGTGACCAGCACAAAAACTGCTTGGTCTGGGTTAATTAATTGCAGGAACAGTTTATTCAGATGCAGGGCAAGCACCTTGGCTAAAATCTCAGCATCTGTGTTGATTAAAGATCTGAGGTTGAAGGAAGCACATAGTTGGGGGTCTTAGATGGGTTTGGGAGCCATATGGGCTTCTTTTAATGAGGGAGGGCTTCTGTGATCCAAGTCTCAAAGCTGTGTTGTTCTAGTCAGCATTAATGGAGTAGCTCTTGTCCAGCACCAAGGCACTTCACAGTACTATTAGGGCAATGATTTTTTAATGGTTATTTGTTTCAATAACCTATTCCAGATCTCACCATTCTTTTTCATTTCTTACAGACCTAGTGATAACAGAATAGGGTACAAAATCTTGCTGGTATTGTTTAAATCCAGGGCAGATCCTGATTAGTAACCTGTTTCTTTTGAATGTCATTGCCAGTGAAATGTCCACCAAGCTATTATGGCATTTTTAAGTGTTAAGTTGTAGAATATGTATTCTCTGAAATTTTATTTTCAGGATATTATGTCTGTAATCAGTTTTTCTGGGCTTTGAGTTTGTTTATCATAGCTAAGGAAATGGACACAGAGGTTTGACTGTAAAGGGAATTATAATAAAAATGGAAAAATGTAAGCTTCATCCATAAAACTGAACTTCTTTAGGCCTCACAATACCTTGGGAAATGCATAATTTGATAATATTCTGGCTTATTTACAAAAACTGTGTACCTCATCTAAGGATTTTTAAGAATTACGAGGTTATAGCACACAAGGACCTAAATTAGACACCAGTTTAGATTCTCATCTAGGGAAACAAAAGCTTGGATCCTGAGCAGTATTTTACCTCAAGTGTTCCCTTCTCTTTACTCAGTTTTATTTCCATAGTGATTTGAGTCAACTATTGGCATGAGAGTCTATTCGTTTAGGTGATCAGCCTGAATCACCACTTTATCTCTTGTAATTTTATTTCTTAACTTTTCTATTATTAAGTATATACGTGAGAGCATATAGTGTTCAAGTAAATTTCCAAAAATAATAAAATAAGCATCCACTTCTCCCTTGCCTTAGGGATTAGTACATCATCAATTCTTCTCGGGGCTCCTAATCACTATGTCTCCAACCCCTCGGCAGTCACCATAATACACATTTACATATTTCCCTTTCTTTTTTTTTAAGTTTCCCACCTACATATGTTTTTACATATAAGTTGGAATCATATTGTATGTTTTGTTCTGCCACTTGTCTGTGTTGCTCACTACTATGCTCCAGAGATCCATCCATGCAGATGGGCACACTAATAGTTCATTTATTTTTACTGCTATACAGTTATCCATAGAATGAACATACCATAATTTATCAATCCATTCTGCAGATGAAGGATTTTGGATGGTACAAATTTTTGCTATGGAGAAAAGAGCTAATGTAAACATGTCTTCTTGTAGACATGGGCAAGAATTTCTCTAGATAGAGACCTAGGAGTGTCATTACTGGATCATGAGGTCTATGTGTACCAGATTCAAAATTTCTAGGTTATAGCTAATGGTTTTCTAAAGTGATTTTTACCAATTTTCACATTCACTAGCAATGTATGAGAGTTCCTGGGGATCCAAGTCCTTTCCAACATTTGACATGGTCATAATATATACACATTTATAATCAAGTTACATAATTATAATTTTAATTGGTATTTAACTAGTTACTTATGAGATCCATCAGATTTATATATGACTATTAGCCATTTGTCACCTTCTGGGAAATGTCTTTGCCATTTTTCTATTAGATTATTAATATTATTTTTATTTCTTATTCATTCTTTATATAGTCTATGTATTAATCCACTGAGGGTAAGGCAAGTATCTTCTAGTTTGTGGCTGTCTTCTCACTGCCTTTATTGTGCCTATTAATGAATAGGAATGCTGAATATTTTTAAATTTTTATTTTGAAATAATTATAGATTCACACACAGTTGTAAGAGATAATACAGAGAGGTCCCATATACCCTTCTCCCTATTTCCCCCAATGGTAACACCCTGTACAACTATAGTATAGTATTCCAATCCAGAAAGTGATCCCTGATAAACCAATGATCTTTTTACTATCTCGATAGTTTTGCCCTTTCCAGAATATCATGCAGTTGGAATTATACAGTGTGTAGCCTTTCCAGGTTGGCTTTTTCCACTGAATAATATGTAGTTAAGGTTCTCCGTCTCTGTCCATGTCTTGTGTACAGGTTTTTGTGTGTACATGTTTTCAGATAATTTGGATAAATACCAAGGTAGCAATTACTGGATCACAGAGTAAGAGTATATTTAGTTTGGTAAGACACTACTAAATTGTCTTCCAAAGTTTCTGTATCATTTTTCATTTCCATCAGCAATGAATGAGAATTTTTGTTGCTGTACCAAATGACAATATTTGGTGTTGTCAGTATATTGTATTTTGGTCATTCTATTATACGTACAGTGGCATCATATTATTTTAATTTGCAGTTGTCTAATGACATATGATATTCATCATCTTTTCCTATGCTTATTTGCCATCTGTGCATCTTTTGGTGGGTGTCTGTTCAGGTTCTTTGCCCATTTTTTTATATTGGGTTGTTAGTTTTTTTATTGTTGCGTTTTAAGAGTTGTTTGTATATTTTGGATAACAATTCTTTATCATTTATGTTTTTTGCAAATATTTTTCTCCCAGTTCATGGCTTGTTTTCTCTTTCTCTTGACAATGTCTTTTGCAGAGCAGAAGTTTTTAATTTTAGTGAAGTCCTGCTTATTAAGTATTCATTTTTCTTGCCTTTGGTGTTCTGTCTAAAAATTCATTGCCAAGGTCATCTAGATTTTCTTCTATGTTATCTTCTGGGAATTTTATAGTTTTATGTTTTACATTTAAGTGTCTTATCCATTTGGAGTGGATTTTTGTGAAGGGCATAAGCCTGTATCTAGATTCAGTTTTTTGCATATGGATGTCCAATTGTTTCAGAACCATTTGTTGAAACTATCTTTCCTCCCTTGTATTGCCTTTGTTCCTTTGTCAAAGATCAATTGATTATATGGGTCTATTTCTGGGCTCTCTATTCTGTTCCATATATCTATTTCACCAATATCACATTTTGTTGAATACCTTAGTAAGTTTTGAAGTTGAGTAGTGTCCATCATCTGACTATTCTTCAAAATTGTGTTGGCTATTCTGGGCCTTTTGACTCTCCAAATAAATGTTAGAATTGTTTTGTTGATATCCACAAAACAACTGACTGGGGTTTTGATTGGGACTCATTGTGATTTTAATTTGCATTGAGGACTAAAAACATTAAGCATCTTTTTATATGTTTATTGACATTTGCATTTCTTTTTGGTGAAGTGTGTTCAAATATTTTGGCTATTTTTTAAATTGAGTTATTTATTTCCTTTTCGTTGAGTTTAAAGAATTCTTTATCTTTTCTTTCTTGAAGTCCTCTGTTGGACATATGATTTGCAATTTTTTTCTCCCAGTCTGTAGCTTGTCTTTTCATTCTCTGAATAGTGTATTTCTCAGACCAAAAGTTTTTAATTTTGATGGTTTCATTTATCAAATAGTTCTTTTATTTTCTAGATACGTTTTTTAAGCTGAAGCTGAACAATAATGAATGTCAACTACAATTTTATATATATACATATATATATAGTTATCAAATAGTTCTTAGTCAATAGTGTTTCTGTGTCATATCTAAAAACCCTTTTACTAACCTAAGCTCACAATAATTTTCTCCTGTTTTCTTGTAAACAAGTTATAGTTTTATATTTTACATTTAAGTCTATGATACATTTTGAGAATTTTTGTATAAGGTGTGGTGTATTAGTTGAGGTTATTTTTTGACATATGTATATTCAGTTCAAAAATGAGCAACATTTATTAAAAGACTATTCTTTTTCTATTGAATTGACTTTTTATCTTTGTCAAAAATTGATCAACCATACTTCTATGGGTCTATTTCTGGAATTCCTTTCTGTTCCTCTGACAATGGTCTATCCTGTCATTATATAGTCTTGGTTACCACAGTTTTATATTAAGACTTCAACTTTGCTTTTATTTTTCATAAACGTTTTGGTTATTCTGGTTTCTTTGTCTTTCGTATAAATATAAAAATTAGCTTATTTATACTGATAAAAAATACTACTGCTATTTTTAATATGATTGTGTTAAATCTATAGCTAAGTCAGGAATTATTTGCACATTAACAATATGAAGTCTTTTAAATCACAAGCGTGATATATATATTTTTTAAATTTTATTGGGGAAGGAGCACAGGACTCTATTGGGGAACAGTGTGTACATCCAGGACTTCCCTCCAAGTCAAGTTGTTGTCCTTTCAGTCTTAGTTGTGGAAGGCGCAGCTCAGCTCCAGGTCCAGCTGCTGTTGCTAGTTGCAGAGGGTGCAGCCCACCATCCCTTGGGGGACTTGAGGAATCGAACTGGCAACGTTGTGGTTGAGAGCCCACGATCCAACCAACTGAGCCATCAGGAGCTCAGTGGCAGCTCAGCTCAAGGTGCCATGTTCAATCTTTAGCTGCAGGGGGCGCTGCCCACCATCCCTTGCGGGACTCAAGGAATCGAACTGGCAACCTTGTGATTGAGAGCCCAGGGTCCAACCAACTGCACCATCTGGGAGGCAGCTCAGTTCAAGGTGCGTGTTCAATCTTAGTTGCAGGGGACGGAGCCCACCATCACTTGCGGGACTTGAGGAGTTGAACTGGCAACCTTGTGGTTGAGAGCCCACTGGCCCATGTGGGAATCGAACCGGCAGCCCTCGGAGTTAGGAGCATGGAGCTCCAACAACCTGAGCCACCGGGCCGGCCCAAGCATGATATTTTTAATCAGTTCATTTTGGTTTTCGAATCCTTAGATCAGCATTTTTATAGTCCTTAGTATACAGATCCTGCATGTTTTTCTTAAGATTTTTACTTAAGTATTTAATTTTTGAGCTGTTTCAAAATTTGGTTTCCAATTGTTTATTGATAATTTATAGACACATAATTGCTTTTTGTAAGTTGACATATGTTTGTATATCTGACCTTGTATCCTGTGACCTTGGTAACTCAGGATTTTTTTTGTAGATTATTTGGGGTTTCTATATAGACAAACAACTTATTATCTTTATCATTCTCTCCTTCTGCTTACTTATGTTTTAATTTGCTCTTTTTTCTTGTTTCCTCAGATAAAAACTTAAATTCTTTATTTGATACTTTTATTCCTTTATAACATATGCATTTAAGTATAAATTTCCCTCTAGTTACTGCATTCATGTCTCCCACAAATTTTGTTATGTTGTATTTTTTACTCATTTTAATATGTTTTCTAACATTCTTGAGCTTTCCTCTTTCAGCAATGAATCATTTAGAAATATGTTACTTAATTTCCAAATATTTAGGGAACTTTGTAAATATCATTGTTATTGGTTTTTAGCTTAATTCCACTATGATCAGAGAATATAGTTTCTATGTTTTTAATTCCTTTAAATTTTTTAAGGTTTGTTTTATGACACAAGACACAGTTTGTTTTTGTAATCTTTCATGTACACTTACAAAGAATGTTTATTCAGCTGTTATTGGGTCAAGACGTCTTAAATTTCCAATTAAGTCAATTTGGTTGATGGTGGTTTTCAGGTATAATATGTCCTTGTTAATTTCTGTCTAATCATTCCATGGGTTACTAAAAAAGGAGTGTTGAAATCTTCAACATTATTAGTGGACTTTTCTATTTCTACTCTCAGTCTATCATTTTTTGTTGTATGGATTTTTAAGATCTATTGTTAGGTGCATACGTATTAAGGATAGCTAGATATTCTTAGTGGATTAAAACTTTTATTATTATGTAATGTCCCTTCTTATCCCTGGTCATTTCCTTCTTCAGAATTCTATTTTTTCTAGCATGGCACCAGCAAGATGGTGGAATAGAAGTTCTCTACTATCATCCCACCACAGAACAACAACTTTGACAGTTACCCAGGGATGAAAATATATTTGAGAGAGTCTGGAAGTCCAGGGGAGAAATTCCAGCACACTAAAAATCTAAGACTAGATACATTAAAAGCGTAAAAGAAAGTTTTATTTAGCCTGCATCACTCCTACCCCAAGGCAGTATGGCTCAGTGCTAGGAGAAAGTCCTGCAGCCCATGATTTCTCCACAGGGTAAAGTGAGTGTATGATTGCCAGCTTCCCTAGCTCTGTATGAGAGGTGCACTTCCTTTTTGCTTCACCTAGATTACTGAGGTTATCTGCAAGCTTGAGGGCTGGGAGGAGCTGGAAGAAAAGTAGTATCCCTTTGATGAGTTCTGAGCCCTAGATGCTTTTTTTTTTTTTTTTTAAGTTTCCCACCTACATATGTTTTTACATGTAAGTTGGAGTCATATTGTATGTTTCCACATCTTGACTATTGTTAATAATGCTGCACTGAACATAGGAGTACAGATGTCTCCTCAAGACAAGATTTCTTTAAATATTTTGTAGAATTCACCAGTGAATCCATCTGTATCTGGGCTTTATTTGTTGAGTGATTTTTGATCCTTACCAGTTATAGGTCTATTCATATTTCCTATTTCTTTATGAGTAAGTCAGTAATCAATACACAAACAAAATGAAAGGTTCAACATAGAGCTATAAATCAAAAAATAAACAAATAAATTCTGAAGATGAAGAATACAAAGAATGAAATGAAAAACTCAACAGAGAGCTTCAACAGCAAACATGATCAACAGAAGGAAGAATCTGTGAACTGAGGTGAAGTCATTTGAAATTATTCACTCAGCATACTCTAATACCACAGAAATTCATAATATCATAAGACACTACTATGAATAATACAATTATATGTCAACAAATTGGATAACTTAGAAGAAGAAATGGAAAAATTCCTAGAAACATAGAATGCACCAAGTCTGAATCATGAAAAACATCCCAACTGTTCATGGATGGTGAATGGATAAATAAAATGTGATTATACATAATATATATATAAAATATACATAACATATATATAATGTATATAATATATAATATATATTATACAATGTATATCACATATGTATTATATATTATATATAATACATATATACATATACATGCACAATGGAATATTATTTAACCGTAAAAATAATTAAATCCTGCCATTTGCAGCAATATAGATGAAATAAGTGAAATAAGCCAGTTACAGAAAGATAAATATTGTTTGGTATCACTTATACATGGAATCAAAAAAGGAGTGGAACTCATAGAAAAAGTAGAATAATGGTGGTTCCTAGGGCTCGGGATGGTGAAAATGAGGAGATATTGGTCAAAGGGTACAAACTTTCACCTGTAAGATGAATAATTTCTGAGGCTCTAATATACAGCATAATGACTATAGTTAATAATACCTGTATACTTGAAATTTGTTAAGAGAATATATATTAAATATTCTTAACACACTGACACCCATACTCACACTCAAAAGGTAAGTATGTGAGGTGATGGGCATGCTAATTAGCTTAGTTGTGGTAAGTAATTCACAATGTATATGTATATCAAATTACCATGTTGTGCACTTTATATACAATTTGATTTGTCAATTATACCTCAATAAAGCTAGGGGAATAAAAGAATTCTCCTTTTCCTGATAGTCATATGTCCATTCTGGCTTTCTTTTGGTTAGTGATTGCACGGTGTATCTTTTTCTTTCATATAACACTTAGTCTCTCAATGTGTTTTTATATAAAATTGATTTCTTGTGGAATAGGAATCTATGTCATGTTATTAGATTATCTAAGAACCTAACTATCCATCTATTGACTGAACTTAGTCATGTGACAATACATACTTTCAATGAAAGCTGTATATTTTAGTCTTTTAGCTGGGCACACGGTCTGAACACACAAATGCACACACACGCATACTTGGGTTTTGCTTCTAAAGAAAAAGTGAGAGTGGGTGTTTGGATAAGCAACTAGCTATCTCTGCTTTGATATCTTGAGTATTTATAGCTGTCTTTACCTATACAATACAGACACATGCAACCATTCTTTCCCTTTTGGAAAGATTAAATAATTTATTTGATCATTTTATGCAATATTTAAAGTATCTTGTTTATGTTGTTAATTTTTTTTGTTCAAGTTACTTAACAAATATTGAATATAAAAAAAATTACTCCTAGGTAAGTGTAGATGCATAATTTTATCTTTGTTTAAAATTATAAGTTTATTTTGTGAAGGGGGTTAATGTTTCAAATTTCTCAGCAATTGTTTTATTTTCAGCAATGTATAAACTGTTTCTGTTTTTAAAATGCATTTTTCTTCAAAACAAAGTCAAGAATTGGAGCATTGGCCATCTTAAATACCTCCCCATGAGGTTTAAATCAATGTTCAGATTTCAAGGGACAAACTTTCATCCTAGGTGAGACCAGAGTGCGGGTACCTGTGGGAAGAGCAGCCTGTCTGCTAAGTGACATTGCTATTGAAGTAATCAGGTCACATGTGACAGTTCATTAGTGGTATTCCCCCTTCCCTGATGAAAACAAACTAAGATACATTTTTTAAACCCAAAGAATACAAATACTTTTTTTAAAATGCTGCTATCCCAAGTCATGTTTACTATTACATTCAAATATAGAATGCATCTTACTGTCAAACTGAATTCAATGTGGTAAAATAAAAAGCAGTAAATCTAGAAATTATGCATCAGCATTTGTGATGTTTATTCCTTTTATTTATTTATATCCCTTTAGGTTGAAGCACCCAAAACAAAAAATTATGTTCCCAGGAAAAGTACTTAGCTGGATAATAGAACATATTATTATAAATTTTTTCCAATGCTATTCACCTTATTTTTACCTTAGCACCCTTTTCTTTTTTATTGTCATTGTGCATTGAGCTATACCTCAAAATTGATTTATTCTACCCCCCACAGATTCGGGAGTTATTCTAATTTAAAGTCTATTAATGTTTGGAATTATCCATTGCCCCATTGTTCTATTTGTACATTTCAATTCAATGTGATTTTTAAATGTTTTCCTAGTTTTGAAAAAGATATGTCATACTTTTTCTTGGAAAACTAACACATATCAAAAAATTACTTCCTAAGAACATTCGTATATCTTAAACATAAATATTGTTCTTAAAAATAAAGAAAACTATTTTGGCTAATAAGATATATCTACACATTATCTAAGCCTGCACCAAATAAACTTATACATATGAACAAAGTACATTTAGAGGTAGGAAAATTCACTATCAGATGGCAAGAAATAAATTCAAACCACTCATTTCCCAGACTCACAGATTATTACCAAAATCAGCATGTATAAACAAATCCTTGTTTCCATTTTAAACTGTGTTATTTTAAATATTTCTTCATTCATAGAGAGAAAATACACAAAATTAAGATGTAGCATGTAAGTCTGAATGGAGCACACTACTCTAAAGCTGTGAAACGATTATTTAAAGGTGAGTATGATGCTTAAAATTTCATAACCTGGAACGAGAGATAAACAAAAAGGTAAGTGGTTGACTGAGGACCACTTACAGCTATGGCCGCAGCCTACTAATATTATTTTCAGTTAATAAAATTCAGACAGAAACAGAAATTTTTAATTTAGGGCATAGAAACAAATCAATGGCACAAAACAAACACCATATAAAACAATTATTGAAGGCCCTAAGCAAGCAAAAATGTTTATGGGTCTCAGAATTGACTGTGACTTATGTAAAAAACACAGGAGGATATACAAAAGGAAAGTCAAGGAGAAAATGATCAGCACACAATGATTATTAAAGAAAGGCCAGCTTTTAAATAATTGTCATATCACAAAATAATTTAAATTTAAAGTAATTGAAGTCGTTTTACAAACATGTAATTCATATTTTCCCTAGCATAACAATAAGTTTATGATGACTACCTCTTACACACGATTTATTATTCTGTTTGCATTAACCAGTAATTACAGGAGGCAAAATTTTACCCACCACGTTAAAGTTGTCCAGCTGAAATTAAATAAGGGTGCCATTAAAGACCTGCTTCTGGAAAATGCCAAAGCCAAGACTATCTAGACAAATCTTGAAATATTACCGAGCTCTCTGTAATTTTGCACATGTACAGCAGAGGGCACTAATATAATTACGGTAGTTAGACCTGATGGGAGCAATCATCTGTGATTCTGGGATTCACCGGAAGTAGTAAACTAGAAAGTCTTACTCCGTCAATGAATAGTTTCTTCCTACCTAAACAGGGAAATTCTTTGCATGAAATTTACTTAATTTTTATAGCTAAAGGGCCATAATAATAGAAAGTTAATGTTGATTATTCCCTTAGAAATAAACAATACAATGAGTGATCTTTGAAAATCATTAACCAGCTTCCTCAGAAGACCAATAACACTTTATTAACCTTTTCCCCACTTCCTCTTGCTCCGGCATAGCTACTCTCACCTAACTACATCTTCTCCCAAAACACCATGTCAGAAATCTGAAAGTGGAAAAACTTTTGGCATTGTGGGCAGCTTTTTATAATACAGTTGAAGCATTGCCTACTCGTAATTATCACCACAAGGTGAGGGAAACTTTGAGGCAAGTAGAAAGACCAACAATTAGCTGTTGTGAAAGAAGGAGGAAGTTATTTGAATCATACTCCAATGTGTTGTTTCATCACAAAGACGGAGAACATATGGTCAGTTTTGTGGTCTTCGTTTTCTAGGTAAAATTAATAGAATAATTGCTACCCATAGCAAAGCATAAAGTGTGTATAGCAGAGAAAATAATTACTTGCTTTATGGATTTAACTGTGATAGATGTTGGGCTCTGTTTTCCAGAAGCTGAAAGTCTAGTGACAGGCAGCAAACATCTTAACATAGAAACTAAATATGATAAGTCCTGTGGGAACACAGAAAAGGAGCCTCTGGGAGACAGGAAAGAGCTGCAAAAACAATAACATTTAAACTGGCTTTGGAGAACGGGTAGGCATTTACCAGTTAAAGAAGTGGTAGAACGATCTACCAGCAAGGTAGGAACTGTTCATGTCAAGGCTTGGAGGCAGGAAAGGCCAATCACAAAATAAATACATCTGCAGCGTTCGAAGGAATATCCAACTGGATACTACAATTCTGTATTAGGTAGAAAGTCATTTTATTATGTTATTAAAGTAATTCTCAGTGAATGCGTAAGAAATTTAAGAGGGGAGTTGGCTTTGAGTTTTAACAGAAGAGTTTGTCAATAGCAGAGTCTTTAACTGTGGGTACATGGGACTATGGAGAGGTTATTTGTTTCAGTGTTTGCTTTTTACTATGGCATTTTCCTATATCAAGAAGCTGATAGTAGTCGGGAATTTGGTAGCTTATTTCTGAAAGGTGGTTACTCTCAATTTTAGAAATTTCTGATAACTAGCACAATTTTATTCCATATCCAGAAATTATAAAGACTTTATATATTCTGTTTGTTCTTCTGGCCACTACATTAGTGTCAAAAACTTAGTTATGGTCTGAGTTATATGGCCAGAAGTAAGTGTCCTCAGAGGGTGCAAATGAGAATTAAGACTCACTGCAAAGCAACTTATCCATGTGGTTATATCCTATGCATTTTTAAGGGCCAATGAAAATATTGAGACCTGAAAAATTATTTAGTAGCCTCAAAATACAAAAAGAAAACGAGAAAATAAAAAGTAAATATGCCCTATTAAGTGTCTACACCTAGCTTCATCTCACCTCTTTTCTAGCTATAGCAAACATATTTAATATGGGGTATGGAGGCATTTTATACGTTAGATGTGATTTAAAATAAGGCCTCCCAAAATAAAAATGTTGAGAGTCTTCAAGCTCTTCAAATATCTCTGCTTACCCCATGCACTGCATCCACATTATTTTATATTTGTATTCTGCTCCAAGAATCTCTGATTACAAGAATCTACAGCACCTGTTTCTAGGGAGACAGCAGGTGGGTGGAGTTATATAAGAAACATAGGCCTTACCCTCTGCTCCTAACCCCATTCCATTTCGTTGCGAGGGGCTGGTTAACAGCAACTCAGTTCCCCATGACACTGCTTAGCTCAGGAATCAAGTCTGTTGCTTGATTCTTCTGACTCTGGATAGGCAAAGAATCAACATATGTTAATGAGCTATATTTAAGTGTGTAGATACATTTAAAATTCTCAGATAGGGAATACATACAATGTTGTTCCAGCTTACAGTATGTTACTTGCCAGAGGCTTCTTTTATCTTAGTTACCTAAAACTTGGAATTCATTTTTGCCCAGAAACATGTTACAAATGATTGGTAGTTTTTGAGATCAGCCCACAAAAGTCTCACAAATACATAATATACCTGATGTATTTTAACTACAACTTCAACATTGTTTATTCCCAAATAGTTAAACGCAGAGAGTCAAACATCTGATTTTACACCAATGTTTATATCAGCGTTATTAACAATAGCCACAAGATGGAAACAGCCCAAGTGTCTATCAACAGGTGAATGGATAGACAAAATGTAATCTATGTGTACAATGGAATATTGTGAAGCTTTAAAAAGGATTGCAATTCTGATGCATGCTACAACATGAGTGAACTTTAAAAACATTATGTTGAGTAAAATCAGTCAAACACAAAAGTGTATGATTCCATTTATGAAGTACCTAGAGTGGACAAATTTATAGAGATAGAGAGTAGAAAGAGGGGCTGGGAGAAGAGGGAACAGGAAGTTATTGTTTAGAGACTGTTTGAGATGGTGAAGAAATTCTGGAAAAGTATAGTTGTGATGGCTGCACGTTATGAATGTACTTAATGCCACTGAGCTGTACACCTAAAAACGGTTAAAATGGTAAATTTTATATTATGTCTATTTTACTACAATAAAATAATACAGTTTCTATAAATTGAATTAATTATTGAGCTTCATCTCAGTATCAGGAACTTAGCTTCCGAGAGAGAGAGAGAGAGAGAGAGAGAGAGAGAGAGAGAGAGAGAGAGAGAGAGAAAATAGAAGCACCCAGCAATTGGAGTAACAGTAGGTTTTGGTGTAAAATAGAACATTTTCATATTTTTCTAATTCTGTGTGTTTGTTAAAAATATAATAATGTACCACAACAGAACTAGAGTCCATACTTTATAAGTATGGCTTTCATACTCATCCCTGTCCTAGCCCTCCAGTCTCCTTTCCCAGGGCATCACCGACACGGCAGGAACTAGGCTTTTTGCCGACCTGGTGATGCGGAAAGAGTAGAAAGAATGGAGGAGCAGGAAAGCAAAGCCATGGCCAGGGTTCCATGTAAGCTGTGCATTTGTAGTCAGATTTGCCCCTGCTTTTATTGTTTACTTACAACTGGAAAGGTGGAGCCAAAATCATGTGATGGTGTATATTAGAAGCGTTGTGAGTAAAACCGAGTTGGCTATGTGTGCTTGAGACTGTTGGTTATCAATTGTGCAGATACTTCAGGCGGCTGTCTTGCAGGAGTGTCTTGCTACCCACTATCCCCATAATCCCTGTTAAGGGAGCTCTGATTTTTGTTTGGGGAGATAATGCGCTCAGTTAAAAACTTGTTTTCCAAACTTTCAGCTAAGAGGGCCAGGTGACAGGGTCTGACCACTGAATGTGAGTAGATGTCTAAGGGAATTCTGGGAAAGCTTTTGCCTTCATGATGTTTGTTCATCCTCTTCCTCCTCCCCTCTTTGTCCAGCGAGATATGGGGATACAATCCCAGAAGTTTTAACAACTGTCTTGCTTTCATGAAGATGAATGCAAGAATAGGAATTGACAAGAAGCCAGGGTCATTGATGATGCTGAGCAGTGTGGATTCCCTAAGTCTGGGATTCTTTTTAGATAAGAAAATAAATACCTGTGTCTTTAAGCTACCAATTAGTGTGGACATGCTTCATTGCGGAAGGACAGAAATTCCAGATGGAAGGAACAGAAAACCCAGAGATGAGAAGTAGTGGATATGTTGGGTGGAAAGCAGGGATGGAAAATAAGTGGCTTATTTTGGTTAAAGCATAGATTTTGTAAGAGGAAGTAGAGGGAAATAATTTTAAAAGGCAGTTTTAAGCTAGGTCATCAAAGGCCTGACAAACCAGGTTAAAAATTTTGGATTTTGTTATGAAGGCAATGAAGAGCCACTGAAAGTTTCTGAGTAGTAGAGTGCCATGCTGAGAGTTATGCTTTATCAAAGCAAGGACGTACTGAATTCTTAGTGCAGTAAAGTGGGACCAAGTATGAGACTTTTACTTATCTAGGTTAGAATAAATGAGGTCTCAACCAGGGCATGGGCAATATGAATGAATGGGAAAGGTGAGTAATGAGAGATATTTTCAAGGCAATTGAAAGCCTTGAAGCCTTCAAGGCAAAACAGATAGATACTGATCTGTGGAGTAAATGTGGGAGGGATCTTCTCTATTTCTGACTTTCATGTATTTTTTTCTGTGTGTGTGTTGCAGGTTTGTTTGGTTTTTTTTTCAATTACAGTTGACACAATATTATATTAGTTTTAGGTGTACAACACAGTAATTAGCCAGTTATATAACTTAAGAAGTGATCACCCTGATAAATCCAGTACCGATCTGACACCATACATAGTTATTACAATACTAGTGACTTTATTCCCCATGCTATATATCTCCCTAACTCCTAATTTGTACCTTTTAATCCCTTCTCCCGTTCAACCATCTCCCCAACTCCCCCCTCCAATCCAGCAACTATCAGATCGTTCTCTGTATATATGAGCTTGTTTCCGTTTTGTTCGTTCATTTATCCTGTTCTCTAGATTCCATGTGTAAGTGAAATCATATGACACTTGTCTTTCTCTGTTTGCCTTACTCCACTTAGCACAGTACCCTCTAGGTCTACTTATGCTGCTGCAGATGGAAAGCTTTCATTTCTCTATGGCTGCGTAATATTCTATTGTATATATGTACCTCCTCTTCTTTATCCATTCATCCATTGATGGATACCCAGGCTGCCTCCATATCTTGGCTATTGTAAATAATGCTGCAATGAACATATTGATGTACATGTCCCTTCCAAATAATGTTTTGGATTTCTTTAGATAAATACCCAAAAGTGGTATCAGTGGGTCCTTGTTTCTCTGACTTTCATATCCGATGATCGAATGACTGGAAAATACATGAGCTGGCTAGGAACCAGGGTTTCTTTCTTTTGGAAAACAAATGGAAAAGGGATATTATAGATAAAGACTTTCTAAAGTTTCAAACACTGATGGATGGCCTCTACCTTGTTTTGCTCTTGACTTCAAAATTTCCGTAGTCAAGATTTTAATAAAGTGAATGAGGTTAGAGACATTGTTCTGTTAACTTCTGTTTTTGCAGTACCTAGAAGAGTGCCTGGCACATAGTAGGCCTTCAATTAGTATTTGTTGAACAAATGAGTGAATGGATTATTCATTGTCTTTGGAAACTTTTAGAAATGCAAGGGTTTGTTTGTTTGTTTGTTGTTTTTTAAGAAAAAAAGTGTTATCAGAGATTTTTAGACCATAAAAGGACTTTAAAGATTGCCTGGCCTAATGTAGTCATTTTAAAGAAAAGGAAGCTGATTTACAGAGAAGTTGTGGCATACAACTATTGTGATTTTGTATGTGTATGTGTACTATATTTCTAGGGACAAATAAACCAAAAAGACAAAATAATCAAAATGTGTGCAAATTCTGCTTAGGACCATCTTTAAATTAAAAAAAAAAAAGTATTCATATCTTGACTCTTACATGCCTAGTACTGTTCAAGCTGTGGTTGAAAATTTAAAAAGAAGACTAAGATCTGATCCTTATCCTAAAAAAAAAAAAAAAAAAAAAAGCAGTTTAGTTAGGGAGATAAGATTAAAGCATATGAAATATTTAGAGTGCAATCAAGAACTTTAATTAGGTGGGATTACATATATAAGTTCAGGGAAGGTAGAGATGAATGTGACCTAGAGGTCTGGTTCTGTAAACATTTTTTAAAAATTTGTATGAGAACATAAATGATGCCATTAATCAAATTATCAGCTGGCACAGAGATGAGCAGAGTAGAATTCAAAATGAATTCAAAACAATGGGCGAGTCTAACAAGGTGAATTTAAATAGTAGCTTAATAATGCTTAACAAAAAGTTAATTATAACTAACATTTTTTGAAAATTTACTATGAAACAGGCACTATTTAGTACTTACCTGTTTTATGTCATTTGATCCTCATATCATGCGATGAAGCCTATTTTGATCCCCATTTTAAGGTTAGATAATAGTTCCAGGTTCAATTCATAAGTTTTGAATCCATGCTTCAAATTCAGATATAAACTCTTACCTACTACTAAATCACATTGCTTCAATAGCTTTAAAAAATATAAACATAAACTTCTATATTTATATACCAGGGATGCCAAAAAAAGGTATACACATTTTAAGAGATGTTACCTATGCTCAAGCAGTAGTTCGCCATAAGCAGAAGTGTCTGGACGCTGATGGTAACCACTTTGAGCATCTCATGTAATTGCAGAAGTCAACGTGACTTCTATTCATCTTTTGTTACCAGTATATATTGAGCATTACAACTGACACAATTTTTTCCTTTCTTAAAATATGTATTTTTTTGGGCACCCTTTGTATTTAGTATGAAGTACCTCATTAGTTTGGAATATAAATAAGATCATTTATCCCTATAATAAGCAAATTAAATACTTAAGACCCTATCAGCTCGATTAACAAGATGTCCAGTCTCTGTTTTGAGGTTTCCCACTTGTTGCCCAGAGTCTAACTTAAAAAAAGAGATGCATTCTGATGCTAACAGCCAGAGAAGGAAGGGACTGGAGAATCTCCTCATGATTTTAAAGGTTCCAGTTTGCTGCTATCATTGCAGTCTTATCTGTGGTTGAGAACCGACCCTCTGCAGTGTCATGCAGCTTTCTTGTCTGAAGTAGAAATGGCACTCCTGCTGGTACAGAACCCTGCACAGGCCACAGGAGGGTGATCCCACACTCTCTAGCTTCATGCTGGACCAAGAGCAATTGCACTGGACCCTCCAAGTTGACAGCAGTTCGGTTTACATTCAACTGCTTTGCCATTGTCCCAAGCCCACCTTCAGCGACAAGAGACAGGTAGAACATTCAGTGTCAGCCATGTGTTGTGTCTGAATTGGCTCTTACTCTACAAGCACTTTTGCTCTGATATTGAGCCTGGTGTCATGAGTCCAGACTGTCCTTCCCTCACTGGACTCAGTTAATAACATCTCAATCCATGAGATCTAAAATAATGTTAAATGTCCAAGGAGAAGGTGCCTTTCCATCAGGATATCATGAGTCTCATGCATATTTACTTAATGCCTGGGTACCACTGAGTCCTACATATGACACAAGTCAGATGCTGATGACTTCCCAGTGGATAGTTTGAACTCAGAATATCTCCCCAAAACTTTGAGCTTGCGTGTTTATTTGCCTACTCAGCATCTTAACCTGGATACCTCCTAGGCATTTCAAATGTAGTAGATCCCAAATGGAGCTTTTGGTTTCCTGTTTCTAAATCTGTTTATCCAACAGTCTTTGCTATTTCAGTACCACCAAATATTCAGATACTCAAGCCAAAAACCTGAGAGTCAGACTGGGTCTCTCTCTGTCCATCTTCTTCCACATCCAATGCATCAGCAAATCCTATCAGCTCAGTCTTTATAATACATCATGAATTCCACTATATCCCTCTTTTCTCCCTGCAAACACGCTGGGTTAAGCCACCATCATCTCTTGCTTGGACTGGTCTTTCTGCTTCTATTCCCCTTTCCCTAACCCAACAATCTATTCTTCCCACAGCAGAACAGTCTTTAATTGATGTAGTGAAATCCTCTCTCTCCTCTGTTTAAAGCCCTTCCATAGATTCCCATTAGCCTTAGAATGAAATCCAAACTTTTCCCTTCATTTTATACAACATATTCTTTCCCTCTCTCTATCCTCAGTGATATACCTCCTCTCTGTTTTTAGACACACTGAGCAACTTTGTACCTCAGGGCTTCTGCATTTTCCATTCACCTTCCTGACTTTCTGAATAGTTGTTTCCTTCTCATCTTTCAGGTTTCAGCTTCAATTCCACCTCTTCAGAGAGGTCTTTCTTAATCCATCTAACAAAGGTTGTTCCTACCTAGATACTCTCTATTTCATCACACTTTCTTTAGTTTCTAGAACTTATCACACTCTTTTTGTTTTTTTTTTAATGTTGTTGACTTCTTTGTCAATTGAGTTTCATGAAGATGGAGACTGGTTTGCCTTTAAACATCTGTGTCTCCAATACTAAGTTGCTAGCACATAATAGCTGCTCCATATATAATCTGATGGCTCACTAAGTGAATCATTGTGAGATGACTTTTGCATTCTGAAGCAATGCCTGACATGTTTTTGTTTGTTTACTTGTTTATTTTAAACAACAACAACATAATTAAGAGATTTTCAATCCTGGCTACATGTTTGACTCACTTGGGGAAACATTCAAAAAATAATAGTACTTGGGTCCCACACCACCTCCATTAAATCAGAATCTCTGGAGATAAGACCGAGGTATCATTGTTTGAAAGCTCCTTTAGTTTATTCTAATATAAAACAAGCATGGGAAAACCATGGGTGACTATCAGTCCTTTATCCTTAAACTCCAGACCAGCTCCTTTCTTATTTCATTCATGTCTTTTAGTATGATTCCATTTCAAATGATTTATCCAAGAAATGTTTCTGGTAAGGCTGTGTCTCCATTGTTTCTTTGCCTTTTTGTTGTTGTCTATTATTTTTGTGTAGTGGTAGTCTATGATGTTTCCCTCTGTTTCTTCTTTTATTTCAGTATATATTTCAATTCTGGATTTATTTTGAGTGGTTACCCTTAAGTTTATGTAAAAGAAAGTTTGATATTTAGAGTATTCCATTTTCTTCAGCATGCTTACTTTCTCCATTCCCATATTCCGGTTCAGGCCTTTACTCTCCCCCTTTTTGAGTTTTGGTTGCCACAAATTGTCCCTGTTGATAGTGGTCGAATAGCCTCCTTTAGTATTTCTTGTAGTGCAGGTCGTGTATTAGAAAATTCCCTCAGCTTCTGTATGTCTGGAAAGGTCTTTATTCCTCCTTCATATCTAAAGGATATCTTTGCTGGATATATTATTCTTGGCTCATGATTTCTCTCTTTCAATAGTTTGAATATTTGGTTCCACTCCCTCCTGGCTTGTAGAGTTTCTGCTGAAAAATCTGATGATAATCTAATGGGCTATCCTTTGTAAGTTACCGTCTTCTTTTCCCTGGCTGCCTTGAGGATTCTTTCTTTGTCGTTGATTTTAGACAGCTTCAATACATTGTGCCTTGGAGAAGGCCTTTTGGGATTGAGGTAACTAGGTGTTCTATTTGCTTCTTGGATTCGAGGGTCCAGTTCCGTCCACAAATTTGGGAAGTTCTCATCGACAATTTGTTTGAATATATTCTCTGTTCCCTTCTCTCTTTCTTCTCCTTCTGGTATGCCCATTATTCTTATATTGCTCTTTCTGATGGAGTCAGAAAGTTCTTGTAGAGTTCTTTCATTTCTTGTAAGTCTCAAGTCTCTTTCTTTTTCAATCTGTGTCATTTCCAGGTTCAAGAAATGTTTCTGGAAAGACCAGGGTCCCTTCTACCCGAATCTAATGCTTTGTAAAAAAAAAAACAACAACAAAAAAAACTTCAAATTTGGAGTTTATCTTTGAATCGCAAACCTTGTTCCCTAGCCATGTGGATATTTTTATCCACATGGCTAGGGGATGGGCTTCTTTGAGGTTCTAGGATAACAGACATTTCCTGGGAAACAGTTTGTGTGGATGTGTCATCCTGAACAACCTATGAAGCACAGCAGTATTCAAATTTCACTCACAAGCTTTTGCTTTTTGTTTATACTTTCACTTTCCTTGTTGTCTGATATCTATGTGGTCCCTATTCAATTGAAGTATCATTTGCTCAAATGTTTTTTATTAGAAATGCTTTTCCCACCACTCTACCTCAGATGACACTCAACTGCTGCCAGCACTCACTATTCCCTTCCCTTCTTCACTTCTATTTATATAACTTTTCACTAATTAATAAGTATATTTACTTGTTTCTGATGTGTTGTACTTGTTTATGAAATGTAAAAGTTGGAATTGTGACTGTTCTTTGCTGTATCCCTAGCAGGGTTCAATAAATATTTGTTGAAAGGATGAAGCAATGAGTTAACAGTGTTCTGGAAAGGGGTCCCAAAGTTGATTGTATTTCCTCTCTTTCTTCCTTTTCTATTCCCATGGAATTTTGTTATATTAGGAAGCCTCATTTAGGAAAAAGAAATGTTGGTGGCACCAAGAACTATTTTATCTATGATTTAGCAGTCTCGTTTTCTGCAATAGTAGTTAGAATTCATGTGATCTATTTATCTCAGATATTTATCTTTGATAAACTATAACCCCTGAAAAATTCCCTGTTCATAGCAAAAAAGAAAAAAAAAGAAAAAAAAGAAAAAGTCGATTGAAATGAGATAGAATTAATGACCATCAGGAATGTCTGGTAATTGCTGATGGTAAATTTTTTGTGGCTTATAGTGTTCGATAGGGCAAGTGTGTCAAGGTCTGGACAGTCACATTTCTTTCTTTCTTTCTTTTTCTTTCTTTCTTTCTTTCTTTCTTTCTTTCTTTCTTTCTTTCTTTCTTTTATTTTTTTTTTTTAAGAAATAAGCTCTTTTCCTTAACTGTAAACTCGAGTCATTTCAATAGGCACAAAGGAAGTATGTTCTGAGAGTTGCTCCTGTGCCCAGGCTTTTTGTTGTTGTTTTTGTGTGTAGAATTTTAAAAATATTTTCTACTTACCATCCTGCCAAAAAAATTGTGGAAAGCTTAATGATATCCTAAAATATTGTACTCAGGGAGAAAAAAGGGAGAGTCTTTTAAGGACCAGATCATGGAGGAAACATTCAGAAATGAACATCTCTATAGCCTTAGAGGAGTCAGTCACTCTGAAATTGTTAGAGCCAATTTTAAAAAGCACCATGACACTGTTTCCCTTCGACTGCATGCATGTGTCTCTTGCCAGTGAGGATGGCATGTGGCAAAAGGAAATCAGCTGCTGGCCTGGGATATCTCCACAGCCAGTGTAAAGAAGCATCAAAATGCCTTTACCTTTTCCTAAACCCACAATGCACGGTGCGGAATGGAGGATGGCCACAGTGAGAGTAGGAAGTGAGTGCAGGCCGACTTCAGTAATGAGTACAGACAAATTCACTTTCCTCTACTAAGAGCTACCGCTGATGGCCTGTCTCTTGTGTCCAGGAGAAATTGCAGAGCAGCTCTGCGACTTCTGTTACTTTACAAGATATGCTACCTCAAAGAGCTACCAATAAACCTTTGTAACTGTAAGTGCTCTTCCTAACGGCACACGTCCTACTTAAAGTTCAGGGTGTGTGTGTGTGTGTGTGTGTGTGTTGTATATTGACTAATGAGATCTTACCTATTAAATATATGATTGGATCATGGGTCCTGAAGGTGGTTAAAGTTTGTGTGTGTGTGTGTGTGTGTGTGTGTGTGTTAGAGTTTGTCTCTTTAAAAGATTTGAAGAATATATGTAAGTTCTAAAGCACTCAGGTTTTCTGGTTTATATGCTAATTATCAGGGTGAATCCCTGTCTCTTTTACTTGCTGCAAGTAAATAAAACTACCTATGGACAACCACATGTTGTTCTTGAATAGAACACCCCAAGCTGCGAGCCCCTTGAGTTCAGTAACAATGGGGAGCTAGTTGAAAGACATTTCTCAAGTGCTTCCTGTGTTAGGGCATTTGATAGGTATCCTGAAAGGTACAGAAAAAACAGTCTTTGTTTTTTACCTTCTAGGAACTTATAATCTATTTGAAGATACAAACAGTATGTGAATGATAGGTTGAGAATGATTATAAAATTATAAGAGATGCAAAATACAACATAGATGCAAAATGCAAATTGAATATTATCTTGGGGTATAATTATATATATTCATTATTATTATTATTATTATTATTATTATTATTATGTTTTAGGATAGTCAAATTAGACAGAGTGGCCTAGAATTTCTGGAAACTGAGTGTTAGTGCAGAATGTAAAGCCAATAAAGAAAGTAGATACATTTTCTTTGGAGCTTTTCTGTTCACAAGTCCTAAACTCTTTAGTTAACTCTTGCTTGGATTATGTTCTCTCTTTATAACATATGATTTCCCTTTTTCTTCTTTATGGACTTGTAAGTTAGTGTCCAACCAGCTGCCAGGTGAATTACGTGTGCTGTTATTTTAAATCATATATTGGCTATAACAGGGTGCTATTTAGCCTGTGTTCCAGTTGTTGCTATTTAGATGACAATGGCCTCTTGACCTGGATACCATCTGTTTGCTTCTCCACATTGTTTCTTGATGTTTTTCCACCATGCTCTGTGCCCTGGTAGGCTACCCTGGAAGAACCGGTTGGGTGCAGCCAGTGAGGAGCATGGGAGAAGATGGTTCTGAAGGGAGAGAGTAAGGGTGCAGTATTGTTCCCCTGGCTCCCTCTCTTTGGTGTCTGTGACTCTCACCAGTAGCTCTCCCTACAGACTCCTTTGTATCTCCTGGGAGCATTAGCTGCTCGTTCCCCTCACCCATTCAAGCTCAGGGTGATAACATCTCCCACCCTTTGATCAGTCTTGGGGCACTGCACTATTCCTATGCTTTCCTTCCATCCTACCTTTACTTTTGTAATTAGTCCCTGTTCTAACTGTTCCTCAAAGTACTCAATATGAGTTGCTATCAACTTCCTGCTGAGTCTCTGATTGGTCACCTTGTCAAGCAGGAAGGGAATCAGTCTAATGCTCTGATGGTGAAGTGACATGTATGTTTCTTATTTTTGAGTTATTTTGTATGGGTTACTAAAATAGTTTCAGCAGAAGTGATACTCTACCATTCAAGATGACTCCCACCTTCTCTGCCATTTGATAAAATTCTCTTCTATTGCTAACTCGGAAGGGGGAGATAAAACAGTCAACTACTGACAGGGACTGAAAAAAATCAGAAAAGTCTGGGATTGACTGCTGCTTTTGAAATACATCAGAATGATCTCTTGGTTTGGGAAATAGTTCTGTTTACCTGGTTACAGAAGCCCTCTTTCTAGGTCAAAGGAGTGGTGGTAACCAAAAACATGCCAGTATGGGCTTTCAAAAGGCAAAATGCCAGTTGTGTGTGTGTGTGTGTGTGTGTGTGTGTGCATGTATGTGTACCCACTGTAATAGTGTAAGACCACTATGATATGGAATAGGTAAGCATCACTGAGACAGAGAAGACAGAGATGTTAAACCAGGTCACTGGCAGTGGAGGAGGAAGGCTTCATGTTTGAGATAAAAAGAGTAAAATAGATGGAAGAATTAGAGGACTTTTGCAATATTGCCTTGACGGTAAAGAATATTCAGATAAAATGCCCAGTGCCATGGGTCTACTACCTATCTATCATGGTAGAAGAAAATGAAATACAAGTGAGAAGGCTGAAAAAAAATACTGTTGTCTTACTCTGGTCATATGTTAAAACAAAGAGCTGAAACTATGCAACACTGTGTATTGAATCAGCTGAACACCTTAAGGAATTTGGGACTTGGGTTTCAAACTTAGTTGCGCTAAATAAACTGATAGAAGTTACTCAAACCTAAAGCATACAGGTTATTTTCCCTCCAGAACAATGTCCACACTGGGAATTAGGATTTAATGGAGGTAATTTTAGAAAAGCCTGTAATTAGAAAAAGAATTATTTAAGCAGTTTGACTGTTATATAGTCCTTGAAGATGAAAACAGAAAATGAAATCCTGTTGTTGTAGCTCTGTAAGGTCATCATTTTTGAACTATGTGAAAACCACGTGGGACACTTGGAACCGATGATGTCATCCTTGAATGCCTATGATCTTGACCTAGCACACTTTCAGGACTGATCAGGGAATCAATGGCTGCCAGGAATCACTCAAACAAAATCCCAATAATTGTAAGCATAAAACAATTTTCTTGGTTTACTTTGACTATGTTGGCGAAGGTCATCAAGAAAACATGACCACTAGTTTGACGCATGAGCTGGACTTGGGCAATTGGAGGCTCCCCAATCCCTCCCCTGTGCTTGGAATCCACACTCAGCGTGCCTTCTCTGAGCTCAAGGACACTGCCTTGAGGTAGTAATGTGGTGATTAGACCATCTGGAGTGGGTACCTGATGGAACCCTGTTATATAAACTTTTAAAATTTGGCAGGTGGCTGTGGCAAACTACTCATCTTGCTGCCACCCAAGACAAGCCTTGTAAGTAAGTTCCCTTGTTTATTAAACCTGCCACCTCATCTGCCTTTTTTCTTGGGTCTCTCATTGTCCTCTGCATATGGAGCCGGTTTCCAATTACATCCAGGAAACTACAGGCCGGGTTTGCTAACCAACAGACTAACTCCTGGACTGCAATTCATCCACTCTCGACTGACATGATATGTCTGCTGCTAATTCAAGTGTCACATTGGCACATTCCAGGTGGTGAGTTTCTTTTCAATGTTGAAGGAGTGGGCAGCAGGTTATTCTTGATTTAAATCCCTAGGATATGGCAAAACTCTAAAACCTAAGATAAATTTTAATGATATAAAATAAACCTATGAGATTTAAGGTCTTACCAATAACTAACAGTGGTTTAAAATTTAAGTAAAGATTATATCAAATTGGTAAAGATATAACTATGTCTTAAAATTTGGCATTCTTTCAGGGAACAAATATATGGGCTGAGAAACTGTTAATACATTTTTTTTTCTCTTTTTAAACAGAAGTTAGAAATAAATTTTTCAATTACAGTGAGAGATGTGATTTAAATACCTTATTAATTTGCACATTGCCCTCATTTTCTCCAATATTTCAACAATGCAATGATGATATGGAGAGAATTATGTGTTTCTATATTCTAATATACTTCATCCTCAGCAGACTTTTAATGTATTTCTGCAGAACAGACATCATCACTTTTAAATATTTCAACAAAGACTTTCACAGGAGAAACACTGTTGATTGTTTTGGACATTTTTTATTCAGGTAGTACTGCAGATCTTTAACTTATCTTTCTGAGTTACACATGTTAATATTCAATGTTTCACACATTTCTGTCATTTCAGAAAATAACTAATTCAAGAAATAACTCCCTAGGTATACTTCTGAAAATGTGCAAGCTTCTAGTCTTAAAAATTGTCTGCCAGTAAGAAATACTTACAAGTCAACAACAAAAAGACAAACAACCCAAATGAAAAATGGACAATCAATTTGAATAGACATTTCTTCAAAGAAGCAAACAAATGTCTAAAAAGCAGGTGAAAAGATGACCAATGTCATTAGTCATTAGAGAAATGCAAACCAAAGCCACAGTAAGATACCGTTTCACACCCACTAGCATGGCCATAAAGAGACAAGATTGAAAAATAAAAGGAAAATAACAAGTGTTGGCAAGGATGCAGAGAAATTGGAACTTTCGTACATTATTGATGGGAATGTAAAATTGTGCAGCCATTGGAAAACAGCTTCGTGGTTCTTCAATAAAGTGAACATAGAATTACCACAAGACCCAGCAATTCCACTCCTAACAATAATTGAAACTAGGTGTTCAAAAAATAAACTATATGTGAATGTTGATAGCAGCTCTTTTCACAATAGGGAAAAGGCAACCCAAATGCCCATCAATGGATGACTAGATATACAAATTGTGATATATCTATACAATGGAACACTATTCAGCTATAAAGAATGACATACTGATCCATACTACAAAATGGATAAAGCTTGGAAACATTATGCTAAGTGAGAGACGCCAGACATTAAAGACTATATATTGTATGGATCCATTTATAGGAAATAGAATAATTAAATCCATGGAGACAGAAAGCAGATAGGTGATTACCTTGAGCTTGGGGAGTGGAGGGTAGAATGTGGAGTGACTGCTTAACAGATATGCGGCTTTGGTTTGGGATGGTGAAAATGTTCTGCAACTATATAGCAGTGATGGTTTCCTAACATTGCACATGTACTTAATAACTTTGAATTGTTCTTTTTTTTTTACCCACTTTAAATGGTTATAATGGTATATTTTGTTATATGTATATTACCACAATAAAAACGAAAATAATTGTCTATTCATAGATTCAGGATATTATCCTTCTTTTGAATCAAATATGTATATCCAATGCAGATAATAGAAGAAATTTCACTGCTTTTAACAAGAATTTTTCTATAAGCAGATGAAATGTCTTTCTTAGTGAATATCAAATAGCCATTAAAAATGTGCATTCATACTGATTTTGTGACAAATATGTGATTAGAATTCCCAGTTTTAAACACAGTGAAATCTCATATGCTATTAGACCTAATGCTTCATTTCAAGTGACAGGTACGGAGTAAGGGTAGAGATCAAAGGCACGGGTTGTACAGTTAAGTGGATTCATAGCCTAGATTTTCTAATACCAGATGTGTGTCTTCAGGCAAGGAAGAGTAATTTCTCAAGTCTCAGTTTTCCCACTAGTAAAATGGGGGGTAATATCTGTTTTACTGTGATGTTGTAATAATTGAATAAGTATTTATATGAGAAGTGCTTAGCAATGGACTCAGCATACAGTAAATGTTCAGCACGGTAAGCGAGTTCTAAGAAAGGCCCATATGCACTCTTTTCTAACGTAATCCTTTTATAAATTTTGTTGGGTATTCATTCAGCTTCAGTGGGAAGCTCACTCATCTTTGCAGGATTCTAGCTGGGAGGGTGTCTTTTGACATCCTTATTAGATTCTAGCACAGAGCAGTAGTTTTGATCAAATGAGGAGGTCATCAGTTAAAGGAGTTACCTCCCTACTTCCAGTCTTCTTTTCTCCACCTCTGGTCTCCAAGTAATCTGGAACCCTTTTTCCAGAAGAGAGTGGATATAGTTTTTGGCGGTACTCTAGTTGTAGCTCAACGTGCATCTCCTTACTAAACTCTTCACTAGTAGAAAGTGTTATAGACAGAAATAGAACGTTATTGCCTATTTGAAGTTTATAAAGCAAGCAAACAGCAAGGAAGAAAACTGAACAAAATAAAAGGATAAAAGATAAAGAAAGCTGTTCTTGTTTCCTTAACCACACTCTAAATTACTGATTTCAAATGGGTCTAAGGGCCCAAGCTGTCAGGCAACATGGCTCACACTCGCTGATATTCAGCCAACACCTAACGAAGCTGACAGAAATTCAAAGAAAATCATGACTCTTAAAACAAAAGACAAAAGGTGCACAAAGGATCGTACGTAATTCAAATGGGAAACGTGCCCGATAGTCCCAGCTCAGCCCAAGGCTTTCTCCATCTTCTTGACATCGGTTAGCTGGATGTCAGATGTACATAAAGCAGTTTGGCTAAGGGCTATGAAGAAAACAACTTAAAAAAAAGTTTAAAAGTTACTCCCTGATCCTCAAGAAGCTTACAACAGAGCTGGAGAGATTAGCTGTGTAACTAACACTCCAGGGCGGTCAACGAAACGTGACAAACGAGTTGGCAGGGGCCTTGAAGGCGCGGAATTCACAGTTAGGGATCACTTGGGGTTGGGGGCTTGTCAAAGAAGGCCTTAAGAGGTGGGATGTTAGCTAAGTGCTAAGTGTTTGGTAGGATTTTAGACGCGGGGCAGCCGTGGCGGGCTACAAACTCACGCAGGTCACGACGGCGTGGAGCGCGGGGCAGCCGGCCTAACCCCCTGCGCTATGGCGCGTGCGCAGTCCAACGCTCGCGCCCGGCGCGCGGCCCGCTGGAAGCTCGCCAGGGCCCGAGAGCGCGAGACACGGCGCTCCAAGGCGGGAAAAGGCTCGCGCATGCGTGGCTCGGCGATTCGGGCTCGCCAGGATGGGGAAAGGGAGGTGGAGTTTCCAAGAGGGAACTTGACCCGTTAGTAGCCGCGGCCATGGCGGCGCGCTCGCCGTCCTCACTGCTCTCTGCGCCCCCACCGCGACGTTTGGGGTCCCGGTCCCCACGTGTTGAGCGGGGAACTGTGGCAGACGCAGTGAGCAGCGAGGCCTTGGGTCTTGCCGGCGCAGCGCGAGAAGGCGTCGTGGACAAAAACGATGTATCCTGGCGGGGCGAAGAAGGGTCAGGGGGTCGGCGAGGGCCAGAGTGGGCAGCTCCGGCTCAGGCTCCCCTCCTCAGCGCGCCCACAGGGTCCGACCGGCTAGAGGGAATCTCGGTAGAGGAGGCGATGATGACCCGGACGCAGCTGCTGGAGGAAGAGCTGAGCAGCGTAAAGGAGGAGCTGGCCCTGTGTCAGGTATCGAAGACTCTGGCCGCCGGCCTCTCCGCTCCACAGTGGGACCGGGGCTGGTGGGGATGTGCGCCCCTCTCCCTCTGCCTTCCGCTGCGCTGCCGCGCGGGTTTAGGACCCACCCAGCCCCACCCGGCGGCGCTCTCTCCAGGCTCCCACACCCAACCCGGCCCGCTGCTCGGTACTGGAGGGACGCGGTAGCGCCCGGCTGCCCAACCTCGGGCTCCCGCCCCTCTCTGGACACCGGCCGGGCAGAGTTCGCCTCGGCTCCCTGGGTTTGGTTTTCTCCACTTGGATACCGCCAGGACGCGTAGTCGCATCCCCCATCCCCCCAATAGCCCCAAGTCCTGGTCTTTGACTAGAGTGGAACTTGGTGCAGCACGAATGGAGTGCAATCCATGAGTTGAAATGTTGAACAGGAAAGTTTAAACACCTTTATTAAAATAAAATCCACCGATTGAAGGAGCCTGTTTTCAATTTTCAAACCCATGCTTGCCGTTGTTCTTAAGTAAACTTAAGCCAAACAAATTGTAACCACAGACCAATAATTTTTCGGGAGTCGGGCCGGGTACTTGAACACACAATAGGTGATACTTGATACTTATTAACCAACTATATAATTCCATAGTCCTCCAGTGAGAAATCTCATTTTCATGTCATTTACTAGATCAATTACATTAACAGTACTTTCCTGTTACTTGTAGTTTGTGTATACTAAAGATGGCTTGACTGTACTCATATTCAGAGATGATTTTCCTTTAGTTTTGCATCCTTACCACCATCCCTTTGATTTTATCAGGATCTTTAGACAGGGTTGGGAAATTAAGCGTTGGGATTCATTCAACAGTAAGTCTTTGAGTCACTCTGTCTTCAAGATAGAACCAATTAGGAACTGCTAAACACCAAGATATCTTTATGCACAGTATCAGTTTAGACTAATAAAAATTCATGAAATTCACTGTCTCATAGTTTGTTCTATTGGATTATTTTGACCCCTTTTCGGGTCTTTGCTGATTGAGTCAAAGCTGTAAAAACAGGACAATCGTGTTGAAATTGAATATGCCTTTGCTTAAACAAGTTGGGGAGATAAGCGGCTACCTTCTTTTCCTTTTCACATTTTCTATTCTTTATTGGTTAAGTAGCCAAGAGATAAAATACGAACTAAAGCATTACTGGTATGTCATCTGCACACCTAAAATACTTGGGTATTTTAAAGTTACGAAACCATGATAAAGGCCTTTGTTAATTTGACAGGTCCTAGGATGCTATTTGCCCATATCTTCTACATTCTCCTCCAGGCCCCTCATTCTGTATTTCCCATAGTTGTGCCCTGAGTGGCTAAGGAACAAAGATAATTTACTCTTTATGACTGAATTGATTAAGGAGATCAGTCTGTTGGAAACAGCCTAGTGACCCCTTACCCCAAATACATTCACTATTCTTTAAAAATGTGGCTTCAAACATGGTGTTGGCCTTTGTGAACTTGGACATAGAAGTATATATAGCACTAGGAAGATGAATGAAATATGCTAGGCAGTTGTTAAGAATTGAGATAGTCGTAATCATCCTGGAACAATGGATCTTGAGATTTTTGTAATATGACAGTTAGATGATCATAGCCATTCCAGGAATGTGAGGTGAGTTTTATGGTATCATACCATAAAACTTCAGTTATACCATACTTCTTCTCTTGGGGAAACAGTAATGAACTCCAAATTGTTTTGTAAGAAAGTATGTAAGTAATTAAACATTCATTTTTACATCTTTTTTTATTTGTTCGTCTACTTACTTAGAAATCACAGTACCAAAGAATACATAGTATTAACCCTATATTTTTCAAACCTTTCAAAAATTGCAACCCCAAATTCATTTTACATCTCTACCTAGTAAGTATACACAACATGCACATACATATATTTCAGAAAGACTATTTACTCTGTGTTATTAACTGATACTTTAAATTCTGTTCTTGAAGAAAGTGCAACTCAGATCTACTAAATGATTTTCACAACCCAGAAATAGGTCATATGTACAGTTTGGGGAAAAGAACCCTACAAATCAGTCTCTGTTCATAAGTAGTAGCTTCATTTAGTTTCCCCCCCCTTTAACTTACAGGAATTTAATTATATGTTCTTGGAGAAAAAGTTTGATTCATGTCACAATCCACTCCACTGGAATGACTCAGAATAAGCATGTAATAGAAAACCATCTCTGTTCCAAGTGTTTCTTTTAGTATGAGCATCTTATTACACTCTATATGATTGTATATTTAATTAAACTTTTTTCATATGTCCCGAAATTAGCAAGCAACACATATATAATGCTTAACCGAATAAAACATGGTTACTTTCAAGGTAGGGAGCAAAGCTTTCTGTTTTGGACTTAGTGAGGGCTGGACATTAGTTTCCAAATGTAGCTTTTTCTTAAGGAACGTTCAGGGGTCCTCCAAAGAGTAATTTTAAGACCATGACATTTATGCCCTATTCATTTCTTTAGAACTTCACCATACTTTTAATTTTGATTATGTATTTCAAGAATGTGTCCTATGATGCTGACTCACAGAGTAGGTAAAAGGACCAGTAAGAGAAGATCTAAGGAGAAGCAAATTACGGAACAAGGAGAGTTTTTAATGTCATTTTAAAAAGCATAGACGTTATCTAGTAGCATGTAGGGAACTAGTAAAATAAATGTGTTCTATTTGTGACAAAGGATAATGTGTGGGTATGTGTATGTGCACTTTTATCACCTCTTATGCATAACTAGGTAAGAAAAAGTAATGTGTGTGTCAATACATACTTATATATGCGTGTGTATATAACATACACAAACACCCACACCCGTGCATATGTATATAAAAGCTTATATCCTTTAAGTAGCAGTCAAAAATATATACTAAACCTATAAACTAATTTCAGGTAAAAAAATTAGGTAATTTAAACAAAATATATGTTTGTTGTTCCAACTTTAATGATGAAACTAACTTTCATGAAGCATATGATGTCGGAATTAAGAGTATATAACAGAATTCAGCCAGTTATATTCTTTGTTAGACATTTAGGTGTATTGTAACCTTGTCCAGTCATTCACAAAGAAAAAAAAATTTTGAAAACATATATTTAGAATTCTTATCATTGTTAGTAGCTGTATTCTAATAGATAAATATTTTTCTGCAATTATTTTTCATAGTTATAATTTACTGTGTGGCTAGTTAGTGCCATACCTTGTAATTAAACTCCTTCCATTGCTTTCCCTGAGTTCTGATAGGTAAATTTGTTTAAATATAGGAAATAGTTTTCATATGTTTGTTGCATTCATTCCTCCAGTACAGGTGAATTGAGGTCCTGTTATGTTGCCAAAGACCAAACTAGGTGCTGGGAGAATAGGTACTCAGTGAAAAAGACAATTTTGAGTATCTATCTGTAAAGTGGATATTTGTTTCCACGCTAGGTGATAAGTGAAAGTCAATGCTAATCCACTGCTAACATAATTTAGACTGAAATCTCCTACCATTTAGTCAACTCATTCATAGGCTGAGTTTAATAAACTTTGTGAGAAGGAGTAGGATTTTTTTAATTTAAATTTTAAATTATTTGATTCTGTGTAGAAGTTCTGTAGTAATAATAGAAAATTTTATAATGAGTAATTTTTGAGGGTTTTATTTGTAATATTTTAAAGAACATATTTAAATGCCCAAAGGAAAGGATAGTATAAAAGGAATATGATTGGCAATGGTTAGTTTTATTGTTTTCATAATGTCTGGTATAGTTTGGAAACTAGTTTTGTGGTTTTGGGGGACCTTTATTTCTTTTTGTATATGAAAGAAGGTATTTTTAGTAATTAGAGGTGTAATCTACATTGAACATTATATATGCATGTAAACAACTAAGAAATTCAGAAAAACTAGTAAATGGAATAGTCCCATAATGCATTCATAGCATTTTATTGCTCACAAAAGAATTTTTTTTTTCTTCAAATCAGGTGTTACTTATACATTTGAGTATTTTCAGGTGACAGAGTAAATCTGAATACCATTGCTGACCATAAATTTAAAAAAGAAAATAAATAACTAAAGTTTAAACTAAACAAATTTGGTAACAAGGAAGTTCTTCCCAAAATAACTTCTGAGTATAAATTGTAATTATAAATTAATAATAGATTGTTTCTGAAGGAGTCTTTTCCTCTTGAGGAAGCTTTTTTCTCTGGTTTCTGATAAAAGAGCTTAAAGAGAATTTTGTGTTACTTTCTCTTTGGTGAGGATTGAAGAGGAGATGTGAAATAACCATTAACCATAACAACTGCAACAACAACAACAAAAAATAGAAAAAAGAAAAGTATAAATTAAGATGTAAAGATTTTTTTCATCAGATATTTATTGATTTCTTACTATGTCCCTTTCATTTTGCTAGAGCTAAGTTCTTTGTTAGTGAGTCATACTTATTTAAAGTGAAATAATTCAGTTATTTTGTAAATGTTAGAAACCTGCTTTTTTTTTTTTTACATTTTTGTTAACCTTTCTTGATTAGTATTTTAGGTAGAAAAGTTGAGATGAAAATACATGTTAATCTTTGTTATTTTGTTTGGAAGCAAACTATAAGATATATTTATAGACAATATGGTTTCAGGAGATTTTGTAAATTCACAACATACCTTTTAAAAATAGACTTAGAGCACATAATGTTGCATTAGCTTACTTTTTCCAATCTTCATTGCCATTCAAGCAGGTTATGACATGTGATTTATATATTGAAGTTTATTGTCTTTAACTCAAATTATTTTAATACCTAAATGCTGAACTCTTACTTTTAAAGGGATAAAGTAAAGCATGATACTCAGTTATTTGGTAAGGTTGGTTGTACTCTCCTTATAATTAGGTAGGTAGATAATAGTCTCCCGTACTCAGGCTGTCAGAAGTCTTTAACAAACTATCAAAATAGATAAAAGATTTGAGCATTAAAAAAATGAAAACATAAAAAATACAGAAGTAAGTATGGGTAACTATATTTCTAATGTTGGAGTACAGAAAACCTTTCTGATTGGTACGTAAAACCCATAAGCCATAATGGGAAAAATGGATAAATTTGAACATATAAAATTACTAACTACCTTTCACCCTCAAAACTTCATCATAAATAAAGCTAAATAAGCAACGGCATTTGAAAAAATATTTGTAACACAATTGGTAAACGTAAGTCTAATTATAATGTTTGCAATAACACTTCTTGTATTTTAAGAGAGAACATAGTCACATAGCCCATATATAAGAAAGGCCAGTCTTTTAATTGGCAAGAAAGGAGCCAAAATGGTTTCTGTTACTCACAGGAAGGGGAAAATGGATGATGGAGACAGCTACAAATAGAGATCTCTACCACACAAGTAAACCCAAATGAAAAAGCAAATATAGTATTTTAAAATGAAATATGATATGAAAATAAAACAGGGTAAGGGGTTATCAAAGACTTGTGGGTTTGGGTGGCTATAATTATAATAGATGTGACATTTCAGCAAAGACCTGAAGTGAGGGAATAATCTATGTGAGAATCTGGTGGATGATATATGTACAAAGGCTCTGGTACAGGTAGAGCAAGAAGGTGAGTGTGAACAAGGGGGAGAGTGATAGATGAGGTTCAACAGATATGTATGGGGCCAGATATGTAGGGTGTTGTAGCCTTGTGTGGGGACAGAGCCAGGAGAACAGTTTCCAGGCTCTCAACCTCACATGGAAAGGTGCTGGCTTGGGTAGTAGATGGCCGTCAGCTGTGACTAGTTGGCCATCAGCTGTTACCGGTTAGCCATTAGCCACTAATATAACTGCCATGGGTGGGTTGGTTGGGGAGTCGGTCGGTTGGCAGAAAAGCCACAGCAGGGTGCAGAGCGTGTGGCTCCAGCTTCCAGTGAGACTATAGTGGTATGACTCCCCAACCTATGGCTCCGTGGATGTGCAGGGTGTTCCTAGCCACATCCTGCATTCTTATGTGGGGAATGGGAGCTGAGACTGAGCAGGCCACCTCACACGACAAATGGCGCAGCGAGCAGTGTCTCCCGCAGGATACCATATTCTGCGTTCTTGCGCGGGGAGTGGAAACTGAGACCCTGCATGACACCTTGGTAAAGTTTGGATTATTTTCCTAATCTAATGGGAACCCTTTTGAGGATTTTGAGCTACATATAAGGAGGTTAGGGGAGCATTGTAGAGAGCTAGGCAAAAGAAGGACTTGACTTGGAAAAGGATGATGGTAATGGAGGTGTAGAGAAGTGGTTAAAATTGGGATGTATTTTGTAGGTAAGGCCAATAGGATTTACTGATAGTTTGGATATAAAATGTGAAGAAAAGAGCAACTGAGGTCGACTGTTAGGTGTTAGGCCTTTGAGCGTATGCGTAGTTAGTTGGTGGTGCCGTTTTCTGAGACACAGAGGGACAGGTCTGTGAGAGCATAGGAAGTCAAAAATTTTATTTTGGATAGGTTAAGTTGAGAAACCTATTAGGTATTCAAGTGGAGTTACTGTGTAGGTAGTTGGAGATTCAAGTCTGCACCTAAGGGTAGAAGAAAAAGCTAGAGAGATAAATGTGGGAGTCATTAGTTTAGAGTTGATATGTTAAACCATGGGATTAATAAGGTCACCTATGGAGGTGGTTCTCAATTTTGTGTGCACGGAATCACCTGTGAAGCTTTTAAAAAATAACTTGAACCTTACCTGACACCAATTAAATCAGAATCTCTAGGTCATCACTGTTTTTTGTTTTAAAGAACAACACAAAACTCCCCAAAATGATTCCTAACAGTCAAGCAGGGTTGATAACAACTGACCCAGGCATTAAGGACCCAAACTGTCCGTTGTCCATTGGATTTGACTATATAGAGGACCCTGAAAAATGATTTTAGCATAATAGTGGGGAGTGAAATCAGACTGGAATTGGCTATAGAATGAATGGGAGGTGAAGAAATGGAGACAGTGATTACAGGCAGCTCAGCTCCTTCAAGGAATTTTGCTAAAAACGGGAGCTGAAAAATGAAGCAGAGCTAGAGGACAATTTCCTTTTAGAGAAAATTTGCCTTGATATTTAGCATTGCAACATTTATACCCAAAAATGTGAATGGTAGAATAAAGTGAATGTGCGTTACTAGTGTAAGAACTTTTAAAAAAATAGATATTTTGTGCTATACTTTTTAAGAATCTATTTTATAGTTATAGAACTAGGGATCAAGTAATTTTGTTGTTTTATTTTTTAATTTAATGTGATGTCTTTGTTCTACTTACAAAGCAATGCATTTAAAATGTCTTTAATTTTGTTTTTAAGGCTGATAAAGAATTTGTATGGTCTTTGTGGAAACGTCTCCAAGTGACACACCCAGATCTCACGCAAGCAGTCAGTTTGGTTGTGGAAAGGTAAGCTCCCAGGATAGTTTTTCATGAGTATTTGAATTGTTGAATTTGTTTTACTTCAATTAAAATTAAAACTTGGCACTAGTCCCCTAAAGAGATATATTTGATTTCCAGATGAATGTGGAGCTTGATAAAATTACTGGATTTATTTCAAGGATGCCAGTTCACCAGATAGTATAAATAGATAGACCATATCCCCTGCTCATATTCTAACATATTTCGGAAGTTTGCAGGGAAGAGATAAAACCATGACTTAGACCGTGTGTGTGTGTGTGTGTGTGTGTGTGTGTGTGTGTGTGTGTGTGTGTCTTGAGCTATTATAGCTAAGCTTTAAAAATTGGAGAAGTCCCTATTGTTTAGCTTCTTACTCAGGTTGCCCTTGTGGGCCACTTCCAAGACATGATCCTTCCTCGGCACAGCTCAGTTTTCCCCTGAGATAATTGTAGTGTTTACCGAAAGCCTGGGATGACCTTGCCAGAGTAGAGTGAGTTTTCTGGAATAGATTGAGGGATTTCACTTAGCACTCTGTATTGTCCTGTAGGGGATGCCCAGTCATTTAGCTATAGATTATGGGGCTTCTCCTTGGTCATTAGAAACAGTGGAATGATGCTAGGACCTCCTTATCAGACATTGGATATACAGTAGTCCCATGACACTTAGCACAGGAATTAAAACATTTGCTTTCCTATTAAATGCATTTCATTACATTTCCTAAATGAGAAGCTAAGCATATAACCATATGCTTTCCCTTTTTCTTTATTGGAATCATGATTATATAATCTGAATATCATGTTTTGATAAGTTGAACTATACTCGTATTCACCTTTGGAGTCTCTTGCTCTGGGATCATTCCACAATTATCTGGAATTTGACTTTTTAAAAATCTATGATATATATATATATATATATGTCGAATTTTACCACCCTTGGTTGTTGTGAACTCTTAAAATAGTGTAATTAAATGTTCCTTATGTTGTTTGTATGTTTAATTTGTCAGTGTTTCTCTTCATGATTAGAATTAAGTCTTTTGTTGAAGTATCCTTGTTACTTCCTCAATCATCCTTGAGGTAAAATGTGATCACTCTGTCTCAATTTTTTTAGTAGAATAAGGCTTCTAGAAGATATATTCTTGTTACTTTAATTGTTATTATTGTGATTCTTTCTTTATCCTCCTTTCTTTTATTTGTATGTATTTTTAAACTTTCTAATTTGTTATTTTTTTAAGCTTTCTAAAATTATCGTTAATTTTCACTTTCCGTTTGATTGAGACAGAAGAAAATATTAAAATATTGTACAGTCATCGTTCTCATACTTTAAGATTTCTATTTTTCATATTTTGAAATATACGTATACACTTACATAAGTATGTGTACAATTAATAAATAAATATACATATATTGGGGGTGGGTGCTCAAAAACCTTTTTCTGATAAGGTATACCATGGAAAATTTTGGAGTTTACTGTTTTACAGTAATGATTCTCAAAATTTCTGAGTGAATAAATATACTTGGAGAATTTGGTAAAATGCAGATGTCTGAGACTTTCTCCTGATCTACTGACTCTCTAGGGAGGAGATCCAGGAGTTCTTATATTATTTATATACTTTTGTGTTTTTTTATTTTATTAAATTTATTGGGGTGATATTGGTTAATAAAATTATATGTTTCAAGTGTACAATTCTATAATACACCATCTGTATATTACATTGTGTGTTCATCACCCAAATCAGCTCTCCTTTCATCACCATGTATTTGATCCTCTTTACCTTTTTCTACCTCCCCCAACCCCCGTTTCCCTCTGGTAACCACCATACTGTTCTCTGTGTCTATGAGTTTTTGTTTGTCTTATTCATTTGTTACTTTCATCTTATAGCCTACAAATGAGTGATATCATATAGTTCTTGACTTTTTCCATCTAACTTATTTCGCTAGCATGATATTCTCAAGATCCATCCATGTTGTTGCAGAGGAGTCTTTTTAATAAGCTTTCCAGGTACTTCTATTGTTGTAGCCCATAGATCACACTATGAGATATCTTGGAATTTTAGTTGACATTTGAAATTGAAACCTGTAAGTGGCATTTATAATTTTATGATTATGTAACTATTTCCTAAAGAACCATGTAGTATGTTTGGACCTGTTAAGAAGGGAAAATGTTATGCCATTCATTCTATATCTGTCAGAAAAGAATATTAATATCAAAGTCAAATAGACTATCATTTTGTATAATCCATTAATTACCCAAATTATGCTACATTTAAATCTGTTTAATATTTGTGCCTTCGTCTTCCTTGAAAACATTTTTTACCCCAGGAATTTCCTTTTGTTTTTTTTTAATGGGGTGACAATTGTTAGTAAAATTACATAGATTTCAGGTGTACAATTCTGTATTACATCATCTATAAATCCCATTGTGTGCTCACCACCCAGAGTCAGTTCTCCTTCCATCACCATATATTTGATCCCCTTTACCCTCATCTCCTACCCTCCCACCCCCCTTACCCTCTGGTAACCACTAAACTATTGTCTGTGTCTATGAGTTTTTGTTTCTCATTTGTTTGACTTGTTCTTTTGTTGTTTTTGGTTTATATACCACATATCAGTGGTATATATGGTTCATATGGTTCTCTGCTTTTTCTGTCTCACTTATTTCGCTTAGCATTATACTCTCAAGATCCATCCATGTTGTCACAAATGTTCCTATATCATTTTTTCTTATCACTGAATAGTATTCCATTGTGTATATATACCACAACTTCTTTATCCATTCATCTATCGAAGAACATTTTGGTTGTTTCCATGTCTTGGCCACCATAAACAAAGCTGCAATGAACATTGGAGCACACGTGTCTTTATGTATAAATGTTTTCAGATTTTTTGGGTAGATACCCAGGAGAGGGATTGCTGGGTCATATGGCAATTCTATTCGTAATTTTTTGAGGAACCTCCACACTGCCTTCCATAGAGGCTGCACCAGTCTGCATTCCCACCAACAGTGTAAGAGGGTTCCTTTTTCTCCACAGCCTCTCCAACACTTGTTACTATTTCTCTTGTTGATGATAGCCATTCTGACTGGGGTGAGGTGATATCTCATTGTGGTTTTGATTTGCATTTCTCTGATGATTAGTGATGTTGAGCATTTTTTCATATGTCTATTTGCCATTTGTGTGTCCTCTTTGGAGAAATGTCTCTTCAGGTCCTCTGCGCATTTTTCAATTGGTTTGTTTGTTTTTTTGTTGTTGAGTTTCATGAGTTCCTTGTATATTTTGGGTATTAGCTCCTTATCGGAGGCACTGTTTGCAAAAATCTTCTCCCATTCAGTTGGTTGCCTCTTTATTTTGTCAATGGTTTCTTTTGCTGTGCAGAAGCTTTTAAGTTTCATATAGTCCCATTCGTTTATTTTAGCTTTTACTTCCATTGCTTTTGGAGGCAAATTCATAAAATGCTCTTTGAACCCAAGGTCTATAAGTTTAGTACCTATGTTTTCTTCTATGCAGTTTATTGTGTCAGGTCTTATGCTTAAGTCTTTGGTCCATTTTGGTACATGGTGACAGATAGCAGTTCAGTTTCATTCTTTTGCACGTGGCTATCCAATTCTCCCAGCACCATTTGTTGAAGAGGCTGTCTTTCCTCCATTGTATGTTTTTAGCTTCTTTGTCAAAAATTGTCTGTCCATATTTATGTGGTTTTATTTCTGGGTTCTCAATTCTATTCCATTGGTCTATGTGTCAGTTTTTCTGCCAATACCATGCTGTTTTGATTATTGTAGCCCTGTAGTAGAAGCCAAAGTCAGGGAGTGTGATACCTCCAGTATTGTTCTTTTTTCTTAAGATTGCTTTGGCTATTCGGGGTCTTTTGTGGTTCCAAACAAATCTGATGATTTTTTGTTCTATTTCTTTAAAAAAATGCCATTGGGATTTTGATGGGGATTGCGTTAAATCTGTATATTGCTTTGGGTAATACGGCCATTTTAACTATGTTGATTCTTCCAATCCTTGAGCATGGAATGTCTTTCCATTTCTTTGTGTCTTCTTCAATTTCTTTCAAAAACATCTTATAGTTTTCAGCATATAGGTCTTTCACATCCTTGGTTAAGTTAATTCCTAGGTATTTTATTCTTTTTGCTGCAATTGCAAAAGAAATTGTTTTTTGTATTTCTTTTTCTGAGATTTCATTGTTAGTATATAGGAAAGCAATGGATTTTTGTATGTTGATTTTGTAGCCAGCAACTTTACTGTATTTGTTGATTGTTTCTAATAGCTTTTTGGTGGAGTCTTTAGGGTTTTCTATATATAGCATCATTTCATCTGCAAAGAGTGAAAATTTAACTTCTTCACTCCCAATTTGGATGCCTTTTATTTCTTTCTCTTGCCTGATTGCTCTGGCAAGGACTTCCAACACTATGTTGAAAAGCAGAGGTGATATGGGACAGCCCTGTCGTGTTCCTGAATGTAGAGCAAAAATCTTCAGTTTTTCACCATTAATTATGAGATTAGCAGAGGGCTTGTCATATATGGCCTTTATTATGTTAAGGTATTTTCCTTCTATACCTAACTTATTAAGTGTTTTAATCATAAATGGATGTTGTATCTTGTCAAATGCTTTTTCTGCATCAATTGATATAGTCATATGATTTTTGTCCTTTATTTTGTTTATGTTGTGTATCACATTGATGGATTTGCGGATGTTGAACCATCCTTGTGCCCCGGGGATGAACCCCACTTGGTCGTGATGAATAATCTTTTTAATGCATTGTTGTATTCGATTTGCTAGAATTTTATTTAGGATTTTTGCATCTGTATTCATCAGAGATATTGGTCTGTAGTTTTCTTTTTTTGTGCTGTCCTTACCAGGTTTTGGTATCAGGGTAATGTTGGCCTCATAAAATGAGTTAGGGAGTACTGTCTCTTCTTCATTTTTTTGGAAGAGTTTGAGCAGGATTGGTATTAGATCCTCTTTGAAGGTTTGGTAGAATTCACTAGTGAAGCCATCTGGTCCCGGACTTTTGCTTTTGGGAAGGTTTTGGATGACTGATTTAATTTCGTTACCGGTGATCGGTCAGTTTAGATTTTCCAGTTTTTGATGGTTCAGCCTTGGAAGGCTATATGTTTCTAAGAACTTGTCCATTTCTTCTAGGTTATTGAATTTGGTGGCATATAGTCCTTCATAGTATTCTTGGATGAGCCTTTGTATTTCTGTGGTGTCCGTGATAACTTCCCATTTTTCGTTTCTGATTTTGTTAATTAGTATCTTCTATCTTTTTATCTTAGTGAGTCTAGCCAAGGGTTTGTCAATTTTGTTAATCTTTTCAAAGAACCAGCTCTTTGTCACATAAGTTTTTTCTATTGTCTTTTTGTTCTCTATTTCATTGAGCTCTGCTCTGATTTTTGTTATTTCCTTTCTTCTGCTGACCTTCGGTTTCACTTGTTCTTCTTTTTCTAGTTCTTTAAGGTGTAAGATTAGGTTATTTATTTGGGATTTTTCTTGTTTCTTGAGATAGGCCTGTAATCATATAAATTTCCCTCTTACAGCTGCTTTCGCTGCATCCCAAAAATTTTGGTAGGATGTATTTTCTTTGTCATTTGTTTCTATGTATCTTTTGATCTCTCCTCTAATTTCTTCTTTGACCCAGTCGTTCTTTAAAAGTATGTTGTTTAAGCTCCATGTGTTTGTGTTTTTTTCCTGCTTTCTTTTTGCAGTTGATATCCAATTTCAAAGCCTTGTGATCAGAGAATAGGCTTGGTATGATTTCAATCTTCTTAAATTTGCTGAGGCTGATTTTGTGTCCCAATATATGGTCTATCCTTGAGAATGTTCCATGTACACTAGAAAAGAATGTATAGTCTGATGTTTTAGGATGAAGTGCTCTATAAATGTCAATTATGTCCATTTCATCTAATGTGTCATTTAGGGCTGCTATTTCGTTACTTATTTTCTGTTTTGATGATCTATCCATAGCTGTCAATGATTTATTTAAGTCCCCTAGTATAATTGTGTTTTGGTCAATTTCTCCCTTTAGTTCTGTTAGTAGTTGCTTGGTATATTTCGGTGCTCCCTGATTGGGGGCATAAATATTGATGACTGTTATGTCTTCTTGTTGTATGGTCCCCTTCACCATTATGAAATGTCCATCTTTGTCTCTTGTTACCTTTTTCACCCTGAAGTCTGTTTCATCTGATATCATTATGGCTACACCTGATTTTCTCTGTGTACCATTTGCTTGGAATGTCAATTTCCACCCTTTCACTTTGAGTCTATGCTTGTCCTTGTAGCTGAGCTGTGTCTCTTGGAGACAGCATATGGTTGGGTTTAGTTTTTTGATCCAATCTGCTACTCTGTGCCTTTTTATTGGTGAGTTCAGTCCATTTACATTTTGGTGATTATTGATATGTGAGGATTTCCTGTCATTCTATCTTTAGTTTTCTGGTAAGGCTGTGTCTCCATTGTTTCTCTGCCTTTTTGTTGTTGTCTGTTATTTCTGCATGGTGGTATTCTATGATGTTTCCCTATATTTCTTCTTTTATTACGGTATATATTTCAGTTCTGGATTTTTTTTTGAGTGGTTACCCTTAAGTTTATGTAAAAGAAAGTTTGATATTTAGAGTATTCCATTTTCTTCAGCATGCTTACTTTCTCCATTCCCATATTCCGCTTCAGGCCTTTACTCACCCCCTTTTTATATTTTAATTACCACAAATTGTCCCTGTTGATGGTGTTCAAATAGCCTCCTTTAGTATTTCTTGTAGTGCAGGTCGTGTATTAGAAAATTCCCTCAGCTTCTGTATGTCTGTAAAGGTCTTTATTCCTCCTTCATATCTAAAGGATATCTTTGCTGGATATATTATTCTTGGCTCATAATTTCCCTCTTTCAGTAGTTTGAATATTTGGTTCCACCTCCTCCTGGCTTGTAGAGTTTCTGCTGAGAAATCTGATGATAATCTAATGGGCTTTCCTTTGTAGGTTACCGTCTTCTTTTCCCTGGCTGCTTTGAGGATTCTTTCTTTGTCGTTGATTTTAGACAGCTTCAGTACAATGTACCTTGGAGAAGACCTGTTGGGATTGAGGTAATTAGGTGTTCTATTTTCTTCTTGGATTCGAGGGTCCAGTTCTGTCCACAAGTTTGGGAAGTTCTCATTGACAATTTGTTTGAATATGTTCTCTGTTCCCTTCTCTCTTTCTTCTCCTTCTGGTATGCCCATTATTCTTATATTGCTCTTTCTGATGGAGTCAGAAAGTTCTTGTAGAGTTCTTTCATTTCTTTTAAGTCTCAAGTCTCTTCTTCTTCTATCCGTGTCATTTCCAGGTTTCTATCTTCGATGTCACTGATTCTTTCCTCCATCTGGTCAACTCTACTACCTAAACTGGCTATTTCATTCTTAATTTCTTCTATTGAGTTCTTAATCTCCAGAAATTCTGTTTGGTTCTTTTTTAAAATTTCAATCTCTTTTGTAAAATGCTCATGTTGTTCTTTGATTGTGTTTCTGAGTGCGTTAAACTGCCTTTCTGTGTTTTCTTGCATCTCGTTGATTTTTTTCAGAACTGCAATCTTGAATTCTCTGTCATTTAAGTCACATATTTCCATATGTTTAAGTTCCTTTTCTGGAGACTTTTCACTTTCTTTCTGAGCTGTCTTGTTGCCTTGGTTATTCATGGCAATTACTGATTTATTATTTCTCTTCCTAGATGTCTACAGGAGTGGCTTCTGCAACAGGTTGATAGGAAGAGGTCTTTCTTTTGTTTTCCAATACTTGTTGGTAGAATGTTTTATTTTCTCTTCGACTGCAGCCTTTTTTTGTCTCTCACACGGTAGTGCTATGTTTTCTCTGCACTATTCCAGCTTCTCACCCAATGGGGGGATTCCCTGGGAGACGGACTTCTCCTCTATTAATAGTTCTCCTGGGTCACAGGGTGCAGTGTCTGTGTGGGTATGCGGAGAGCTTTTGATGTTCCAAAGCTCCCCCTGCACCAGATTCAGAGCCAGTACGTTTCAACAGTTCTGTTTACTCCTGCAGGGATCCGCCCTGATAGGTGGGGCCAGGGGCGCGGTGAGTTGTGAGAAGTGGCTCAGAGCAATGGCAGTGACCACCACCACAGCCGGTCCTGCTTCCACAGCTCCCTCCCCTTTGCCAGAACTAGTTGGGCTGCGAATCTGTTTCTGCGGTCCACAGTTCTCAGAACAGCAAATATTCTGTTCTTTTGATCTTACACTGCTACTGTTCCACCTCTAGCACCGGCCAGGTTGGGGCGGGGTGAGCTCTAGGAGGGTAGGGAGGGGGCAGCTAGTCTCAGTGACTAAGGCTTCCATTCTCTGTGGCAGTGAGGGCTTAAACCATCGTTTTCAGCCTTCTTCCCTCAGTCTTTTCTCTGAGGTCTCTGCCGTGAGCGTTGGGTTCAGCCGTGTTGTATGCTGTCCCGTCAGCCCTGTGAGCCATAAACAGAGCCCTAGCAATCTGAGTTCTTCCCTGTCCAGCAGCTGCGGTAGCTCCGGGATGCAGCAAGCTCGGAGCACTGAGCTAGGTCTGCGTCCTGCGCCTGCGGGGCTCTTCCTTCCTTCCCGTCTTGCGAGATTTGCCCACCTTTAGGTGAATTCAGTAGTGGGCCTCTTCGTCTTGCCTGTCTGCTGTGCAGGGAGTCCTTTGTGGAGTTATAGTTGTTCGATTCGTTGTAAATTCCAGGGGAGATTTACAGAGGCTCACCTCACGCCGCCATTTTGATGATGTCTCACCCCAGCAATTTCTAATTGCGCTTCTTTTCTTTCTTTTTTTTTTTTTTTTGCACAGTGAATATTTGTATTCAGACATTTGTATAAAGGCTGAAGATATTCTTCCCTAGGGCCTTTGGCTTATGAATTTTGACCAGTTGCTTTCTAAACCTACTCATAACTGTTATCTAGGATTTCTTTTCATTGTACTGTTGAACTAGTGCCACAGTTTCTAGGATCTTATGTCTTCCTTTTTCTTTTTGTTGGATCATATTTTCAAATTTTTATCTCATAAAGGATGCATAAGTGGTCTACTTTCTGACTCCTTATGTGCCTGAAAATGTTTCTTTTGTCCTTATGCTTGATTGATACCGAACATAAAATTTTATGTCCATGTAATTTCCCTCAGATTTTTGAAATTATAGCTTTATTATCTCTCTCTCTCTCTCTCTCTTACATTCCAATGCAAGTGTGATTCTTATTTTTCTCTAGGTAGCTTGCTTAAAGCTTTTAGGATTTTCTCAATATATATGGTGTTGTAAAATTTCAACATCATCTGCTAATTTTGGTCTTTTAAATATTCAGCCTTTTCAGACTTTCGTGGGCCCTTTCACTCTCAGGACTTACAGTTTTCTTTTGATTGAGGCAATGTTCTTCTTTTATACTTTTTCTTCATTATTAGTCTTTATTTTGGCACCCTAGTAGAGGTTGGACTTCTGGATTTGACCTGCTTTTCTCTTATATGTATTTTCCATTATTTATACTATTACCTGAATGGTCTTATTACTTTTCCTTCCATCAATAGATTTTTTTTGCATTTGTCCTATATCATTTTTTTTTATTTAAGTGTGTTTTTCCAGGACCCATCAGCTTCAAGTCAAGTAGTTGTTTCAATCTAGTTGTGAAGGGCACAGCTTACAGTGGCCCATGTGGGGATTGAACCAGCAACCTTGTAGTTAAGAGGACCGTGCTCTAACCAACTGAGCTAACTGGCCATCCGTCATTTTTAAATTTAGAAATCAAGTTTTCTAAGAAATTTCTTATTTGATTTTCCTTTTTCATAGCAGTCTTCTCTAAAAGACTCACTCTTTAATCTTTCTGAGTATAATTTTAAATTTGTTTTCTGTTTCTTGAATTATCTTTGTTTTTTCAGTTGGGTAGTTTCTATTCTTAGTCTTTTTCTTTAATGATAATGGTTTTCTTCAATTGCGTGATCCTTTACTGACTTTTAATATTTTTGTATGAATGTCTCTATTGCTTAATGTAGATATGTTGCTCATAATGGGTTTACTTTACATTTTTGTGTATCTTTTTACCAGAAGGCTTCTCCAGTGAATATAAGGATGTCCCAGGATTTTTTGTTAAAATAAAAGGGAGGGGACTTACAACAAAGGGAGGTGGCCATCAGTAAGCTTTCCTGAAGGATAGAGTAAGCACATAGGTTCACTGTAAAGAATGAGAGTTAGATTCTTAAGTTATTCCCTTTACTGAGTATATTGTTTGTACAACAACCATATTAGAGACCTTTGTCAAGCAAACAGTTGTTTTGAAAGCAGTCTTCAGCAATTTGCTGGAGGCAAATGCTACAGGTAGGTCTTTTGAACATGGATGAGTGGGAAGACCAGCTTTCTGGTAAATCGTTCCTTCATTGGTCATCTTGATTTCTGGGGTTTCTGCTCTCTGTATTTACTAAGTGGGTACTTAGAGCCTCTTTGGGCCTCTTCCAGAAAAAAAGCTTCTTTTTCTACTATAGACATCACTTGGTTTTTGGGTTACGATTTTTTTTCACTGGGTTTGTTTCTGAGCCCATTCTTCTGTCTATCAGATATTTGTTGAATTTATTGTCCATTTTAATTCCCCTTTCTTGTTTTATGTGTTCATAAGGATTTATTCAAGGCAGTGTGATTGAGGATGTCATTGTCATGTTGCCAGCTCATCTTCAGGGAGGGAATATAATACTTTTATGTGTTACAGTGTATTCCAGTACTTTGATACACCATATTTATATTTAACCAGTGTCTTGTGGTTGTACATTAAGGTGGTTTTATTTATTTTTTTTAATTGTGTAATGGTGCTGTGATGAATGGCCTTGTGGATAAAGCTTTGCCTGTGTCATTGGTTTCAATCAGTGGTGCTATTGTATAGTGGACGGAGGTGTGGACTGCTAAACATCCTGAAATGAATAGGATAATCCTGCTCATTTAAATAATTATACTGCTCCAAATGCTGTTAGTACCCTTTTTGGAAAAATGCTGGCCTTATCCATAATTCTTTTTTTTTAGACCTTTTGGTACTTTATTATATGTCCTTATAAGTTCGCTGGTGGATGTCTGTATATGTATGTTGTTGTGCATGTGTTTTACTTTTTTAGTTTGGACACTTTTAACTAGATGCAAAGGCAGAGAGAATAATACATCAATGAACTCCCATGTTTACTTATCACCCAACTAGAACAATTATCACATAGCCCATCTTGTTTATAAACTTCTACTCCCTTCTGCTCCTCTGCTCCCTCTACCACCAGTGGATTATTTTGAAGCAAATCCCAGACATCATGTTATTTTACTCACAATTACATCTGTGTTTACAGTCAATTCTTGTTATTCACCATAGTTATGTTCTATAAAGTCATTGTGCACACTGAATTAGCAAGCACTGAGCCATTGCTTCTATGGTAAGTAAAAGACTGGGTTCCTACGAGCCTCTGGTCACATTTTTGTCAACTGATCAATAGATAACTGTGTTTTATGTGTTTCTACTTAAAGGCATTTAAGTTGATATATACTGTTGATTCATTTCTATTGAACTTGTGACCAATAGCATTATAACTCATGCCTGAACAAAGTCATTTTAAATTTAGGAATACTAGACAGCAGCATTTCACCACTATGCTTGGTTTAGGAAGTTTCCTCTGTTCCTTGTTTAAGTGTTTTTATTATGAAAACTTGTTGGATTTTGTTGATTGTATCTTCTGTGCCTACTGAGATGATCGTATGGTTTTTGTTTTTCTCTTCTGTTGATACAATATATTACCTTAATTGGTGTTTTTAAGTGTCAAACCAACCTTGCATTCCTGGGATAAATTCTATTTGTTCATAATACCTAATTCTTGTAATAATGTTGTTGGATTTAATTTATTGGTATTTTGCTGAGGATTTTTTACACTACATTCATAAGAGGAATTAGTCTTAGTTTTCTTGTGATGTCTTGGTCTGTTTTTTTGTTTGTTTCTTTTGTTTTTCTTTTCAATCAAGGTTAATACAGGCCTTATAAAATATGTTGGGAAGTACTCCCTTTTTACTATTTTTTTTTGGAAAGAGTTTTTAAAGAATATGGTATTAATTCTCATTTAAAAGTTTGGTAGAATTCAGTGGTGAACCCATCCAGGCCTGAGTTTTCTTTGGGGGTAATATATTTTTTTTTTTTTTTTTTACTAATTGAATTCACTTGTTGATTCAGGTTTTCCTTTTTTTTTTTTTTTTTTTTTTTTTAGTCATTTTTGGTAGTTGTCTTTCTAGGAATTTGTCCATTTCTTCTAAGTTATTTAATTTGCTGGTGTATAATTTTTCACATTTTCTTTATATTCCTTTTTGTTTTTATTAGGCTGTTAGTAACATGCCCTTTTAAATTTCTGATTCTGGTAATTTGAGGCTTGTTTCTTTTTCTCATGGTCAATTTAGCTAAAGTTTTATCTGTTTTGATCTTTTCAAAGAACCCATTTTTGCTTTCATTAATTTTCTGTGTTATTTTTCTATATTCTGTTTCATCAGTTTCTTCTATAATTTTTATTATTTCTTCATTCTGCTTGCTTTAGGCTTAGTTTGCTCTTATTTTTTTCAGTGCCTTATGGTAGAACATTAGGTTATTGACTTTACACCTTTCTTTTTCCTTAATCTAAGTACATATAGGTGTAAATTTTCCTCTAAGCATTGCTTTAGTTGCGTTCCCTATGTTTTACTTTTATTATGAATTATTTTTAACATAACGATAAACACCTTAATTTTTTTTAACATAACAATAAACACCTTTATTGCATGAGCTGAGCTAGGAGCGGGGAGGACTTATTTGCCTTTCTGGGCCTTGATTCTCCTCAGGCAGAACTCTAGCTCCTTGCCCTCCAGCACAGAGCTGCCATCTGCTTGACAACACTGGCCTGGTCTAGAAGCCATGCGTGTAAGAAGCTTTCCCTGTTGGGACTGCTCCTCTAAAAGACTGCTGGTTTTGGCATTCTTTTTCCTTTCATCATATTGCTTCTGAATTTTCTTTGATCCTTTAGTGTTTAAAATCTCTTCCTCCTCAGGAGTCAGCTTGGCTCCTTTCTTGCAGCCCAGGGCCGTGCATAGTGGGACTCATAGCACTGTCAGTCCGGTGTGCTGTCAGCGAGCACCAGGCAGTTCTTTACTAGGGTCTCGGTGTGGACCAGTTCGTTGTTGGGTGCGTTAAAGACCACATCAACAGTCCTTGTTTTGTACGTATGACACTCGGAGCCCCAGGAGTAGTTCCCCATGTCCAACCTCAGTGCACGGTACTCGTTGCCTCCCGGCACATGGACTCTGTGTATGTGGCCGGGGCCAATTTTAGTGTTGGCAGCAGGGCGTCCCAGCTCATATTTTCCCTTCTTGTGCGAGGACTTTCTCTTGACCCCCTCCTCCACTCTTACAGTGCTTGTGCCAGTTGGCCCGAGAGATGCCCATGGCTTGTACCAGCTGGAAACAGATACATCCCCTGTTTTAATATTACGTGTGTTCATTTTCCCCCATCTCAAAGTATTTTTTGATTTTTATTTTAATTTCCTCTTTGACTCATTGTTTATTTGAGTGTGTTGTTAATGTCCACATATTTGTGAGAATTCCAGTTTTTTCTCATCTGATTTCCAATTTTGTTCCATTATATTCAGAGAATATCTTTTGTACTATTTCTATCTTTTTACATTTATTAAATTTTTTTTTGGTGTAGCATATAGTTTATCCTGGGAATGTTCCATGTATACTTGGAAAGTATATACTGGTGTTTTTGGATAGAGTATTCTAATGATGTCTGTTTGGTATAGTTTGTTTATAGTGTTTTTCAGGTCTTCTATTTCCTTATTCTTCTGTTTAGTTGTTCATTCATTATTGAAAGTGGGTATTAGTCAGGATTCTGCAGAGAAACAGAACTGAAAAGATGTGTGTGAGCATATATGTAGAAAGGAACTTATTGTAAAAAAATTTCTTACATGATTATGGAGACTGGCAAGTTCAGATCTGCAGTGTGGGCTGGCAGGTTCGAGACCCAGGGGAGCTGATGGTGCAGATAAAGTCTGAAGGAAAATTTCTTGCTCAGTCAGGGAATCTGATCTATTCGTTCTATTTAGGTCTTCAACTCTTCGGATGAAGCCCACCCACATTATGGAGGGCACTGTGCTTATTCAGAGTTCACCAATTTAAATGTTAATCTCATCCCAAAATACCCTCCAATGTAAATTAACCATTACATTGAGCTATTGAAGTCTATAACTATTGTAATTGAATTGTCCATCTCTAGTTTAATTTCTGTCATTTTTACTTCATGTATATTGGTCCTCTGTTATTAGATGCATATGTATTTATAATTGGTATATCTTCCTGATGGATCGACTCTATTATCATTATATATCTTTTACTGTACATTACTTTCAGTATATTTGAGTCTTTCGATCTAAAGTATGTCTTAGGTGGACAGCACATTTTTGGATTGTTTTTTAATCCACTCTGACAATTTCTGCCTTTTGATTGGAGTGTTTAATCTATTTACCTTTAACGTTATTATTTATATAGTTAAATTCTCTCTATCATTTCAGTTTTGTCTTCTATATATGTCTCATGTCTTTCTTGTTCCTGCATTCCTCCTTTACTACTTTCTTTTGCAGTCAGCGAATATTTTCTGATGTAGCATTTTAATTTTTGTAATTATTTTTTTCACTATATATATTTTTTTCTTTTTGGTTGCTGCTCTAGGGTATCTTAACAGAATAAGCTTCAGATTTTTCCAGGCTTAATTCCAGAGATACATAGAAACATTACTGAAGTATATAGCTATATTCCCATTTATATATCTTTGTGGTATTGTTGTTATACATATTAAATCAATTAATGTTGCAAACACATTGATTCATATTTAAAATTATTGCTTTATGATATATTGTTATTTCCTTAGCCCAAAAGCTTTGCTACCATCCACCTCATTTGTGCTGGTATTGACAATTATACATATTACATTTTTATTTTAAGCACACTGATTCATTATGTACAGATTTAACATAGTTGTTTTTCAAATCAGTTAAGTATAAAAACATGCTTTTAAACTGTCTTTTATTATAATTGCATAATTACTGGTGCTCTTTGCTTTTTTGTGTAGATTCAAATTACTGTCTGGTTCTTGTTATAATTTCTATCTCTTTCATTTGTATTTGTTGCAACATTATTATATCTTTCATTACTTTTTTTTAAATGAAAGTTTATTGGAGTGACAATGGTCAGTAAAGTTACATGTTTCAAGTGTACAATTCTGTAATACATCATCTATATATTGCATTGTGTGTTCACCACCTAGAGTCAGTTCTCCTTCCATCACCATATATTTGATCCTGTTTACCTTCACCTACCACCCCCCCATCCCCCTTACCCTCTGGTAACCACTAAACTATTGTCTGTGTCTATGAGTTTTTATTTCTTTGTTTGTTTGTTTTGTTCCTTTGTTGCTTTCAGTTTTATATCCCACATATCAGTGAAAATTTCTTTACTTTTTAAAACATGGTTTCTTTTAGTTTTGTGAACATATTTGTAGTAGCCATTTTGAAATTTTTTTTTGATAAATCCAACATGTGGTCACTCTCCCAGATAGTTTCTGTTGCCTGTTTCCTCCCACCCTCATATGGATTATACTTTTTGTTTCTTTGCATGACTTCTAAAGTTTTTTTGTTAGAAAGTACACATTTGAGATACATGTTTCCCCCAAAATAAGGTCTAGCTGGACAATCAGCTCTAATGCATCTTTTGGAGCAAAAATTAATATAAGACCTGGTCTTATTTTACTGTAAGACTGGATATATGATGTGATATGATATGACACCTGATCTTACATTAATCTTTGTTCCAAAAGACCCATTAGAGCTGATTGTCCAGCTAGGTCTTATTTTTGGGAAAACAGAGTGTTATAGTGTAGCAAATATGGTGACTGGTCTCCCCTATTCCACTCCCCCAGGCTTGTTATCATTTGCTGGTTTATTTGGTGCCTGGCTGGATTATTTTAGTAAAGTCTGTTTCCCGCACCACAGTGTTAAATCACCAATATTACTCTAAGGAAGGTGCAGCTTTAACTAAGCTCACAATCACCCTTGGATGACAGTGATTTTTGATAGGGTTTTCCTATTTCCTTCCCTTGACCACTGCCAGCTATTAAACTTAACTAATTGGTGGCTGATTGCTCAATTGTTTCCAACATTGCCCATTATGCCCTAGGGCATAAGTGACTACAAACTAATCCCACTGTGGCTCCTTTACAGTTCCTGAGTCAGTGATTGATATTTTTTTCAACCCTTTAAGTGCTCTTCTCACTTGTCTTATTCCTCATTTCTCTCCTAGTACAAACTGGCAGGCCTACAGTTTAGCATCTTGAATCTTATACAACTGCCTTACACCACAACCTACACTATTCTTGAGAATGTTAGTAGGCTTGAACTTCTCCACAGTGTGTTGCAAATGAAATCAGTTCCCTTTGGAAAGAGGTTAGGACCTATATATTTTACTTCATGCTTCTCTACTCCCTACCCCGCACCAGACAAAATCTGAGCCAGGCCTCTGGAGCTGGTGCTATGGACAATATCATGCTTCTCTTTGAGTGACATTCCCACCCTATGTAGGAGCTGATTGCTTGGCAGAGGGGAGGTGGCAGCCTTAAGTCCTCTTGGCTCGCCTCTTTTGGTGTGGAACCATTGCTGCCATAAGCTGCGGCAAGGGAATTTGCAAGTCCAGTATTCTCAATGCTCTGTGCCCAAGGTAGAACCTTTTATTCCACAAATGGGGGCTGGGCAGAAGAACGGAGCTCCCCCCTCTCAACTGTACTTGCCTAGGACTTGGCCTCAGCAACAGTTAGCTGGAGGCAGGATGAAAAATGCTGATGTCTTGCTCCTGGGCGGGGAAATAAAACATCCACTGGGAACCTGGGGGAGACAGAGCCCTGTGTTCCTTACTGCAGCAATCTGAGTGGACTCTGCCTTGCTGAGCTGGGGAAGAAAGGAATGGTCTTGGTTCAGTTACCATAAAAGCTTGTCTTTCTTACTGAATTTTTATGGTTTTGCTGCATAGGTGTTTCTTCATATGTTCTTTGTCTTTAGGACCATTTACAGAGGCTTTCCCTGTTTGTTTCATAGTGTTCACCAGTTTCACTGAGGAGTGGGTCAGCAGAGCTCTTCACATTGTATGTCAGAATCTGATCTCCTAATGTTTGTTGTTTTAAGCTTGATTTTGGGCCAATTTGTTATCTAGTAATATATGACTTATACACTGGATCAAAAGATATATATAGTTGTAATTGTGATTGGTACTGCCAAATACTGCCAGTTTATACTTCTATTAGGAAAGCAGGAAGGTGCCTATTTTCCCTACATTCTAGTCATTTTCACACTTTTGCATCTTTGCTTATCTGAAAGGTAAAAAATGATATTCTGAAATAGTTTTTATTTGCATTAGTTATTATGCATGAATGAAGTCTAAGAGACATTTTACACCTTTTGTGTAAATTTTTTCTTTTATATGTCTTCATATATCCATTGCCTATGGCATTTCTAATTCATGTGCTATGGTGCCCTTCAAATTCACTATATTATCTATAGAACTTATTGGCTTTTCCTTTGAGTTTTTTTACTACCTAACTTTCCCCCTCCACAATGTTGCCATTTTTTTTTTTTTTTTTCACTTTTCTCTAAATTTCACATCTTGAGGGTAATCTTTGATACCTTTTGGTCTCTTTTTAAACAGAAAATCAATTCCCAAGTTCAGTCACTTTATCTCTCACAGTGCCACTCAAGTCCAATAATCCCTCTGTGTCCTTAACTTCCAAACCCTCTGTTGAAGCTCTTAGCATCTCAGCTCTGAACATCTTATTGATTTCTTTTTCAAACATCAGTTCTGTATTACATCTTCACTTTGAGACAAAGCAACACATAAGCACCAAAGAAAATAATTTATTAAGGTTAAAGGTAACCAATGAAAATTCTAGGACTTTTATATTGGATATCTAGGGGAAATTTATTACCTTTAGGAGTGAATGCCTAGGGGATACCAAATGTTGCAAGGAAATCAGATTGTGAGATTCAGAAATGCATGGTCATCATTAATACAGATATCTACAAAACGTTTACTCATTTAATATCAAATGACTCTCATCTGAGTGCAGATACTGTGCTCGAGTTAGAGAAAGGTAGCTCTATGCTTTGCTATTAAGTAGTAGTCAGAAAGACATTTGCAGAAAGGGAGACTTTGTAATAGAGTCTGCTAAATACTATGATAAATATATTTATATTAATGTAATCATTTATTCCCTTGATATCTGGAAAAAGATATAGAAAGAATTTTCGGTAATTCTAAGTAGAAGTTTATGTTATTGAAAATAGAATTTTGATATCTCTAATAGAATAATACCAGACAAATAGAAAACATTTGTGTATATATATTTTCCTTTTGAATTTGTGGAAAATATTATTTTCTATGATTTTTAGATATTTGAGTTTACCTGTCATTTTATGAGTTTATTATGAACTGCTACTGCCGAAAGTATATTTTGTGTATACTTGTGTCTCTTGTTTAGTAGTCTTGCAAATCCCACTTCCTTACTATTATACATAAACTCTTAATTCATGATATTATTAGTGTCATAAGAGTACAACCACTGTAGTTTATCTTTGAATGCATAGGAAACATTACAACTTCAATAGACAGGAATTATAAACACTGAAGAAACTGTAACATGGAGTTTAATGAATATTAATACATTAGGAACTTCAATTGTTCACATTTTCTTTGGATAACTAAACATGTGAGTCTACCTTAAGTTAGTCTACCAGAAACATTTCTAATCCTGTGGGGTAAATTTCTTTTCATTTTAGTTCCAATAGATTGAATGACTTCTTACACTGATATTTATTTGAAATTAGATCAGAGGATGTTAGCTAGGTTCTTATGCAGATTTCTGGTTTGGATAATATCTTGAGATACTAATGCACTGAATAAATGAATGAGTGAGCAAGTGAGTGAATGATCTTAAAATACAAGGCAGTAGAAACTAATGTCTTGAACATAAGAATAAATAAATATATATGTCATTTGTGTATTAAGAAGTTAATGTTAGGAAATAGTTTAATAAGGTCCTCAAATTTGTTCATTGCACCCAGTGAATTAACTATGATGTGTGATCAAACAATATGGTGACTGTTTAAATTTTTAAAAATGTATTACAGTAAAAGACACATTGCCATTGATTCCCCTCAAGTACCCCCCGCTTTGAACACACCTATCCCATCCTTTTTGCCACTTTCTGAAGCACTGCTGGAAGTCCTCTTTTGTGAGTGTCTTTAGTTGTGTTGTCGTGGCTCCCTCAATGTCCTGAATCATTTTGACTTGAGAGAAGAGCCGGAAGTCACATGGTGCCAGATCCGGTGAATAAGGTGGATGAGAACACACAGTAATCTTCTTTTTTGACAGAAATTGTTGTATACTAGAAGTGATATGTGACACGGAGTGTTATCATGATGGAGGATGATTTACGGCACACTGTAAAATTACACCTTCTGTCAACCATAGCTCATACCCTACCGACCGCACCGAACAAGTTGAAACTTGTCACACACTGTTACTAAGGTTCCACGCTACTTCTTGTATTGAAGATCCATGCCTTTCTGTTGGATGGCACTTGGCAGCAGCATTCACCGTATTTTGTGATCATAACTGAAAGGATCCGTGTCACGCATCGCTCCTGGTATATGGCAATTTCTGTCAAATAAAAGCATTATGGTGTGTCCTCATCCACCTTATTTATCAGATCTGGCACTGTGTGACTTCTGGCTCTTCCGCAAAGTCAAAATGACCATGAAAGGTAAACATTTTGAATCGATTCAGGACATCGAGGCAGCCATGACAGCTCAAGTAAATACACTCACAGTGACATTAATTCCAAACTGCCTCAGAAAGTGGCAAGAACGATGGGATGGATAACTGTGGGGCAGTATTTTGTGGGGGAGGGGGGAGGATTAATGGCAATGTGTCTTTTACTGTAATAAATTGCTTTATTTAAACATTAACTGTATTGTTTGATCACACCTTGTACATAATTAAATAAATATTTTAAAATGTCATGCTGATTTTTGAACGAATTTTTCATTCTTACACATAAAATATTTGTTATGTTTAATTTAATAAGCATGAGACCAAGTCTTGAATTTGATATCAGTATTTGTGAAAGTCCATAATTTTATTTAGGTCTTCAACCTCTATTGGACTGAAAGTGTAGATTCCTGGAAAATTGTATTAGTGACTTTTGTTAAAATAATTAATTTGAACATTTAATCACATACATTATCAAAGAGAGAACATTGTATCATTAGCTCATGTAAAAAGAAAATTTGAAACTATGTCAGTAGATACTTGGGTTAAATATGATGGATTGAAAAAAGTATTTGTCTATAGTTGACTCTTGAACAACATAGAGTTTAGGGGTGTTAACCCCCTGCATAATCAAAAATCTGTGTATAACTTTTGACTCCCACAAAACTTAACTACTAATAGCTTAATGTTGACCAGAAGCCATATCAATAACATATATTTTGTATGTTATATACTATAACATACTAAGAATATAGTATTATACAGTATATTCTTACAATAAAATAAGCTAGGAAACAAAAATGTTAAGAAAATCATAAGGAAGAGAAAATACATTTATAGTACTGTACTTATTTTGAAGAAAATCTGTGTATAAGTGAAACGGTACAGTTCAAACCTGTGTTGTTCAAGGGTCAACTGTACTTCCTCCCCAAAATTCTCACTAAAATGACTAACAGGGATTTTTGAAAATGTGTAGGTGCCTATGGATAAAGAGAGCAGGAGCAAAGATTACAGGGGCAAGACATGTTAGTAAATTTTTGAATGATTTATAGTGAATTGATAAGTGGTAACTAACTAAGCAAAATGGAGAAAATTGAAATCCACAATACTTAAAAAGTCTTAGGAATAGATAACAACAATGATGTCTGATGATTGGAGTGAGGGATGATGCTAAAAATAAGAAAATTGAATTAAAATCTATGTATAGAACACGTAGAATCCCAGTACTCCTCTCATCAAGGTAGAAGGCAAGCTTTATTCTCTTGAGAAATTGTAACAAGTAGACTCTGGATGTAGAGGTAGGAGACAAACCAACACACAGTGGTTAGGGTTACGCTGAGAAATAAATGAAAGCCTATCTTTAGGAACAATTAACATTCACTGAATTGTTCAACTCCAACAGTGCTGGAAGCTGTGCATTGTCCTGTTCAGGCAGAATACTTAAGAATTCTTCTCTGGGGCTGGCCCGGTGGCTCAGGCGGTTGGAGCTCGCCGCTCCTAACTCCGAAGGCTGCTGGTTCGATTCCCACATGGGCCAGTGGGCTCTCAAACACAAGGTTGCCAGTTCAATTCCTCAAGTCCCACAAGGGATGGTGGGCTCTGCCCCTGCAAGTAAGATTGAACACGGCACCTTGAGCTGAGCTGCCTCCCGAATGACTCAGTTGTTGGTTGGAGCGTGGGCTCTCAACCACAAGGTTGCCAGTTCAATTCCTCGACTTCCGCAAGGGATGGTGGGCAGTGCCCCCTGCAACTAAAATTGAACACGGCACCTTGAGCTGAGCTGCCGCTGAGCTCCCGGATGGCTCATTTGGTTGGAGCGTGTCCTCTCAACCACAAGGTTGCCGGTTGGACTCCTGCAAGGGGTGGTGGGCTGTACCCCCTGCAACTAGCAATGGCAACTGGACCTGGAGCTGAGCTGCGCCCTCCACAACTAAAACTGGAAGGACAACAACTTGAAGCTGAACAGAACCCTCCACAACTAAGATTGAAAGGACAACAACTTGACTTGGAAAAAAGTCCTGGAAGTGCACACTGTTCCCCAATAAAGTCCTGTTCCCCTTCCCCAATTAAATCTTTTTAAAAAAAAAAAAAGCTTCTCTGGTGAACTGAGCAGACCTAGAGAAAAAACAGAGATACTACTGTGTTTCCCCAAAAGTAAGATCTAACCGGACCATCAGCTCTAAGGCGTCTTTTGGAGCAAAAATTAATATAAGACTTGGTCTTATTTTAATATAATACAAGACCAGGTCTTACATAATATAATAATATAATATAATATAATATAATATAATATAATATAATATAATATAATATAATATAATATAATATAATAGACCAGGTCTTATATAATACAATATAATATAATATAATACCGAGTCTTATATTAATTTTGCTCCAAAAGATGCATTAGAGCTCAAGGTCCATCTAGGTCTTATTTTCAGGGAAACATGGTAACATTTAGGGGTCCCCTACAAAATGTCAGATGCTCCATTCAAATACCCATAGAGAAGATCTCCTGTTGGCAAGTTGCCCCTCCCCTAGGCTAAGAAAACTACCAACAATTTTTTTTAGGGCCTCAGTCTTAAATGTAAATGGACAACAAAAGATCATAAGGCAGTTGATGAAAACCTCCAACATGAAAGGCAAGAAATCAAAAGTAACAGAAAAAAATGGACAGCAGAGGAGACAGAGACAATGCAGAAGAAAACATGAAAACCCCTCTGATACATATCTTAAGGCAGTACAGATAAGAGGTTTTACATGACCAGAAGGCAAAGAATGAGAAAGAGTACTTGGAAATTAAATATGATTGCCGACACAGACAATAGTTTAGTGGTTACCAGAGGGTAAGGGGGGTGAGGGGTGGGAGATGAGGGTAAGGGGGATCAAAGATATGGTGATGGAAGGAGAACTGACTCTGGGTGGTGAACACACAATGGGATTTATAGATGATGTAATACAGAATTGTACACCTGAAATCTATGTAATTTTACTAACAATTGTCACCCCAATAAGTTAGAAATAAATAAATAAATATGATTGCCAAAATAAAGAAATAACTAGAGGGTGTGGAAAAATAAGGTTAAGTCTTCCAAAAATGGGAACAAAGAGGTAGTAAATAGGAGCAAAAAGAAAAGAATATTAGAGAATCAATCTGTGTGTTCTAACAGTGATTATTAGGAATTTCAGAATTAGACAAAAGAGAAATGGACATTATTAAAGAAATAATTCAAGAAATATCTGACTCAAGGGACATGAGTTTTCAGATTGAAATACTTTTGAACATACAGGTCCACTAATATAGACTAGTAATACAGAAAGATTTTTTTATAGTTCTCTTTGGGAATTCTGGAGTTAGTGATAAGTAAATACATATCTGAGCAAATAAAGTGACATAATTTTTATTATTTTTAAAAAGGAAAAAGTTTTATTAACATTTCCTTTTATCTTATTAATTAATACAACCGGTAAATGATCACATCCTGGTAGGATTCGAAATGTGATACCATATTGAATGTAAGGGAATTGTGAGCCTAACGCCCTTAAAATTTGCCATTCCAGAGAGTCTATTTTAAAAAAATTATTTTCCAATGTCCTGTTTTTTCTTTTTTTCTTTCTCAGTTATTGCATTTTACCTTTTAAATCAGGGATTGATTAGAGAAGGGGTCTATACTAATTTTCCTTTGAGATCCACAAGGACCTTAAAGTTCAGCATAACTTGCTCCTTCTCCTGGTTGGCATGTTTTGAATGGTTAGAAGGAAGGTAGGGAGGATAAAGTTATTAAAGGTCTGATAGAATGTAAAAGGTAAATTGCACCAAAGGTACATAAAGGGGTACTAGAAAGCAAGTAAGAATTTTTTTGCTCATCTTTAACAGTTGGTAGTCAGTGAGAAGTTCTCCAATGAGATGACATATATATCTTCACAGTGACATTAATCCAATCAACCAACTGGTGAGGTCATTGATAGCAGAGTGACATATTTCCTAACTCCAGAAAAAACAAAAATTTATATAACCAGGAAATACAGTACAATATGTTGCTCACTGTGAATAATAATTATTATGTATAGTTAGTAATATAAACAATTAGTACGGATGAAACCAAAAAGTGAGATACATAGAGTTCAGTCAGCACCTCCCCCCTCTTCAGAGGTGCTAGAGTATTCTATTTTGGGGAGAACTCATAGACTGGGGATCCCTGGTAAATATGCAGGTTCTCCATTTTCCTCTTTACTCTGGTACAGTATAAAGCAAACTGGCAAGGGTACCCATGTTTGACTGGGAGAATGCATTGGCATGATGAAGAAAATTTTCCTGGTGTGATGAGAGGCTGGGAGACACTAGTAAAATTATAATTTCCTATCCAATTATTTCTTGCTATTCCAATCTTTATTGCCTGAGTATAGATAATGAAAGCTTGGATAATGAGGCGTGTTGAGTTATTGGAATGTATTTGTTTCCTACATTTTTGATAGCAAGTAGCAAAGGATACTAGACCTACCACACACAAAATAAAATATATTCAAATTTATTCCAGTGAGCATTGGATTCAAGGGATATCTGTATTGGGAGGAGATGGGTAAGAGGTAAAATATTATGTCTCAAGTTAGAAATTCAAGAAATAGTATAAGGGAGGAGTGATATCAACAAGATGGTAGAATAGAAAGTCCCAGTCTTTGTTCCCCCACAGAAACACAATCTCATTATATACACACACCAGAATATCTTTATGAGAAGTGTAGATTCCAGTTAAGTTGCAGTACCCAAGATGAGTACAAAGCTAATAACACTGTACTGAAACAGGTAAGAAGAGCAATTTCACTTTGCCTGCATCGGTTCCTCCCCCAAGCAGGCAAAGCTCTGCACCTAGATTGCCTCAGCTCATGACTTCTTCCTTGGGATACATAGAGGTGGCAAAGAGAGAGTGAAGGTCCACCTAATATCCCTGGCCTTTTGGTACACTGCCTGAAGGCCTAGATTCTGTCTCATTTCAGAGTGCTGACAAAATCAGCATAGTTCAGATATCTGGGCAACTAAGAACAAAGGAAGAGGGGCCAGCAGCTTGCTGTTGCCTGGCAAAGCTCTGTGGGATTGGGAGAAGGCACAGAAACTAAGACTTCTCTTCCAGAAAGGAGGAAGAGGAGTAAAGCATGCCTTTAAAATCTCAGCCTTTCATTGTGCTGCCTGAGGGGCCAGTTTCTGTTTCACCTCGCCAGGAGCACTAATGAAACTGGTGTACCTTGATAGGGGCAGCTAAATACAAAGGAAAAATGGTGGGTGCTTGTTGTTTGAGAGGCTCTCAGAATCTCTAGGTGGGTTTATTGGTGAAGGTCTTTCTCTGTCAAAACCAGTTCCTAAAGTCTGGCAGAGGTGGCTATTTCTTCAAATGCATAGACATTAACACAAAGCTATAAAGAACATGAAAAATCAAGGGAACATTAAACAAAGGAACAAAGTAAGTTTCTAGTCACCTACTCTGCAGAAATGGATATTTATGAGTTGCCTAACAAAGAATTCAAAATAAATATCTTTAAGAAGGTCACTGACTTTCAAGAGAATACACACACACACACACATATCACGTATGTGTATGTGTGTGTGTGTATCTCAAAAGGAAATCAGGAAAATGATACATAGAACAGGAAAATAGCAGCAAAAAGAGAATATAAACAAAACTAAACAATTTTTGGAGCTGAAGAATACAATAACTGAAAATCTCATTAGAGAGGTTCAATAGCATACTTGATCAAGCAGATGAAAGAATCAGCAGATTCAAAGACAAGTCATTTGAAATTACCTAGTCAGAGGAGCCAAAAGAAAAAAAGAAAGGAAAAAAGAGCAAAGAAAGCCTAAGGGCTTATGGAAGAACATTAGTGATTAATATATATTATGGGAGTCCCAGAAGGAAAAGAAAGAGAGAAAGGTGCAGAAAGTTTAAAGAAATAATGGCTTAAAACTTCCCAAATCTGGGTAGGAAAATGGACATCCAGATTGATGAAGATCAAAGGACTCCAAAGAGAATAAACCTAAAGAATTCTACACAGAGACAAAGTATAATAAAATTGTCAAAAGTCAAAGACAAAGAATTTTGAAAGCAGCAAGAGAAAAGTGACTAGTCATATACAAGGGAATCCCCATAAGACTATAAGCAGATTTCTCAGCAGAAATCTTACAGGCCTAAAGGGAGTCGGATGATGTATTCAAAGTTGTAAAAGAAAAACACCTGCCAACCTAGATTACTACACTCAGTAAAACTGTCCTTCAAAAATGAAGGAGAAGTTAAGACTTCCAGATAAACACAAGATAAGAGAATTCAAAACTACTAAAACTGCTTTACAATAAATGCTAAAGGAAGTTCTTCAAGTTGAATAAAAAGGATGCTAAACAAAAACATGAAAGCCTATAATAGTATAAAATTTACAACTGAAGTAAATATATAGACAAATACAGAATATTATAATATTGCAGTACTGTAATGGTGGTGGATAAATCATTTAATTCTGGTGTAAATGTTAAAAGACAAAAGTCTTGAGAACTATACCTGCAAAAATATGTTTATGAATATACAATATTAAAAAACATGTGACATCAGTAACATATAGTGTGGATAAGAAGTAAATGTGGTTTTTGTATGCAATTGAAGTTAACTTGTTATGAGCTTATAGTAAACTGTTATAACTTAGATGTTTTATGTTAGCCTCTTGGTAACTACAAAGAAAATGCCTATAGAAAATTAAAAAAAAGGAAAAAGAAAGGAATTAAAGGCTATCACTACAAAATAAAAATCAACTATTACAGAGGAAGGTAGCAAGAAAAGAAAAGAGGAACAAAAGAATTACAGGACAGAAAACAGTTTTTTAAAATGGCAATAGTACGTCCTTATCATTAACGACTTTAAATGTAAATACATTAAACTCTCCAATCAAAAGACCTAGAGTGGCTAAATGAGTAAAACTTATATCAGATAAAATAGAGGTTAAGTCGAAACTGTCATAAGAGATAAAGAAGGTCATTATATAATGACAAGAGTCAATTCATTGGGAAGATTTGAAAATTATAACAATATATGCCTTTAACACTGAGCACCTAAATATGTGAAGGAAACACTGACAAATATAAAGAAATAAAGAAAAATACAATAATAACAGGTGCCTTTAATACCCCACTTTCAACAATGGATAGAATATCTAGAGTGAACATCAATAAGGAAATACTGGACTTGAATAACACTATTGGCCAAATGGACCTAACAGTGATGTGCACAACATTCCACCAACAAGTAGCACATTCTCACATTCTCCATGGCACAGTTCTGTAATAGATCACATGTTAGTTAACAAAACAAATTTGCCAAATACAAGAAAATTGAAATCATACGAAGTGTCTTTTTCAATGACAGTGGAATGAAAGTAGAAATCAACAGCAGAGAGAAAATTGGAAAATTCAAAAATATGTGAAAATTAAACAACATACTCTTGAACAACCAATGGATTTAAAAGAGATCAAAAGGGAAATAAAAAAATTGAGACAAATGAAAATGAACACACAGTAGACCAAAACGTATGGGATGCAACAAAAGCAGTATTGAGAGAATTTTATAGTGGTAATCACCTACATTGAAAAAGAAGAAAGATCTCAAAGAAAGTACCTAACTTTACATCTTAAGGAACCTGAAAAAGTAGAACAAACTAAGCCGAGGATTAGCAGAAGGAATGAAGTAGAGATAGAACAGAAATAAATGAAATAGTTTAGAAAAACAATAGGGGAGAAAAAGAAAAAAAAAAACTAAGAGTTGGAAAAAATCAATGAAACTAGAAGTTGATTTTTTGAAAAGATCAACAAAGTTGACAAAACTTTAGCTAGAGTAACAAAGGGAAAAAAAGACAAGGCTCAAATAAGTTATATAAGAAGTGAAAGAAGACACATTGCAACTGATATCATGAAATACAAAGGATCATAACAGACTGCTATGAACAAATATATACTAACGAATTGGGTAACCTAGAAGAAATGTATAAATTCCTAGAAACAGACTAACTACCAAGAGTGAATCATGAAGAAATAGAAAATCTAGTAAACCTGTAATGTAGAAGGAGATTGAATCAGTAATTAAAAACTTTCTAACAAAGAAAATTGTAGGAACAAATGACTTTTCTGGTGAATTCTTCCAAACATTTAAAGAAGAATTAACACAAGAGCTTCTTAAACTCTTCCAAAAAATTGAGCAGGAGGAAACATATCTAAACTCATTTTATGGGGTCAGAATTACCCTGATACCAAAGCCAGAAAAGGACACTGTAAGAAAAGAAAACTGCAGACCAATATCTCTGATGCACAAGGATGCAGAAATCTTCAACAGAATACTAGCAACATGAATATAGCACACTTTAAAAGGATAATATACCACGATCAAGTAGGATTTATTTCTGAAATGCAAGGAAAGTTCAGCATATGCAAATCAATAAATGTGATATACCACTGTAACACAATGAAGGATTAAAAAAAAATCACATGATTGTCTCAATTGATGAAGAAAAAAGCATTTAACAAAATTCACTGTTTCTTGATAAAATCTCTCAACAAACTAGGATAGATGGAATTTACCTCAGCATCATAAAGACCATATATGTAAAGCCCACAGCTAACAAATAATACTTAGTGGAAGATTAAAGCTTTTCCTTTAGGCGCAGGAACAAGACAAGGATTCCCACTCTGTGCACTTCTAGGCAATGAGGTATTGGAAGTCATAGAGCATTTAGGCAAGCTGGAAATAAAAGGCATCAGATTGGAAAAGAAGACAATTTGGAGATGACATGATCTACATGTAGAAAACCCTAAAGATTCCACAGAAAAATTGTTAGAATAAATGAATTCAGTAAAGTTGCAGGATACAAAATAAATGTGTAACTTAGTTGTGTTTCTATGTACTAAAAAAAGAACAATCTTCCAAGGAAATTAAGAAAACTTAATGGTGTCATCAAATATCCTTATAATATCATCAAAAATAATAAAATACTTAGGAATAAACTTAAAAAAGGAGGTAAAAGACTTCTACACTGAAAACTATCAAACACTGATGAAAGAAAGTACAAAGACAAATAAGAGGAAAGACATCTGTGTTCATCAGTCAAAAGACTTAATATTGTTAAATTGTCTATAATACTCATAGCAATCTACAGATTTAATGCAATCTCTATAAAAAAAAAATCCCAATGGCATTTTTCACAGAAATAAAACAATCCTAAAATTCATGTGGAATCACAAAATACCCCAAATATCCAAAGCAATATTGAGCAAGAACAAAGCTGGAGTGATCACAGTTCCTGATTTCAAAATTTATTACAAAGTGACAGTAATCAAAGTAGTATGGTACTGGCATGAAAACAGATGCATAGACCAATGGGAGAGAATGAAAAGCCCAAAATAAATTCATGAATATACGGTTAACTGGTTTTTGACACTTGTGCCAAGTATATACAATGGGTAAAAGATAGTTTCGTTAACAAATGTTGGAAAATTTGAGTTTTTTGTCCTCTGGTTCACTGATTTCTTTTTTCTGTCGTGTGTTGGAAGCTATTGAGTCCCTTCATTGAGTTGTTTATTTTGGATTTTGTACTTTTCAGTCTTAAAATTTCCATTTGATTGTTCTTTATGTCTTCTATTTCTTTGCTAAGCCTTCTATTTTGTTTCTTGGGTCTTTGTGACTGCTTGTTAAAGCATTTTCATAATGGCTACTTTAAAATTGTTGTCAAATAATTCTAATGTTTTTGTCATCTTGGTGTTATCGTCTATTGATTGTTTTCTATTCAGTTTTATATATTCCTGGTTCTTAGTATGATGAGTGAATTTTGATTGCAGCTGGATATTTGAGTATTATGTTAATACATTTGGTGTTATTTAAAACTGTGTAAGCTAGTTTCTCTGATACCACTGCATCCGGGAAGAGGTGGGGCTTCCTTTTTACTGCAAGGAGAGGTTAGAAGTTTAGGTTCCTTACTTGGCCTCTGTTGACACTGGAGGACTTGGGAGGGGCTTCTCATTACTGCTGGATGGGTGTGGGAGTTTCTGGTATCTACTAGGCCTCCACTGACATACACTGGCTGATAGGAACAAGAGTGCCTCCTCATGTGACCTCCGCTGACAGCATGGGGAGAGGGGAGTCTCATTACCGCTGGACTGTGGTGCAAGTGCTGACCCTCTGCTGGCGGTTGGGGGGCGGGGGCGGTGGGGAGCCTTGTTACAGCCTGGCAGAAATTGAAATGTAGGTTCTCTACTTGGTCTTTACTGGTGTGGGTGGTAATGCGGTCACGTTTTTTCCCCTCATGTTGATAGTCTAGGGTTGAGTGGTTAATGGCTAAAAAGCTATTTTTTCTTGTTAGGCTGCTCCTTTCCTGGTCCTTCAGTTAGAGAGAGTTGGCGTTTCCTGGGACTTTTTTCTAACTGCACTTATTGGCATTTCTAGGTTGCCCTTTCCTGCTATGAGTCTGGGATATATGAGGCAAAAAGAAAATCCAAGGAACTCATCATTGTGTTGTTCCTTGGGTTCCAAGATTCCTAACCTGTCTGCCTTTCTTCCTCCATCTTTAAAGCTTTCTTGAGTTTGTTTGCCCAGGGTTTTCAGCTGTGTTTTGAAGGAGACATAGAGAAAAGTACATAGAGAAAAGAAAAATTCCTAGGAGTGGAAGATGATCATGTTTTTAAAAGCTTTTATTTTGACACTGCATTTGAGGCTTAATTGAATGGAGTAATTTAACATTTTTGGAACCCACCATTCAGAGGAGGATTTAAACAGTTTGATACTTGGAAGACAGGCTCTAGGAGAAGGTGGCAAATACCTGGCCATCATGTCATTATTCTTCCCCTCCCATGCCGTAGTAGTGTTTACTGATTATTCACAACTCTCTTTCCTGTTGACAGGCTTTCCTAAATTAAAACAGGCTTCCAGTCAGCCCTCCTGTGGGATTTTGTGCAGCTGAGAAAGCCTGTTTGCCAATATCTGCCCTAGAGCTTTATTCAGTTGGACATGCTTACGTGAATTACAATGTGAGTGTCCCAGTTAGGATAGGTCCAACATCTATAAAATAGATGTAGTTACTCATAAAGTTGAGTGAAATAGGTCATTAGTTCTTACTGTAGGGTCTTTGTCTTCATAGTATCTTCCTCTCAATGTGGATGGTAGTATCTCAGAATTCTAGCAGTTAAGTGTAGGCCTTCAAGTCCTGCCACTGGGAATTATCATTTACTTTTTGGGGGGAGGTATATAATGAATTTATTATTATTAAATAAACCGAAAAATGTTAAAGCCACCAGTAAATCTAAATTATATTTCACTCATGAATGGCAGATACATCTCTTCTGTCATATGGAAGTATCACTGAGCAATCGTTAAATCTTCTAACAAATTTATCATTTTAAAGGGTTATTCAGAAGAATGTAAACCGTAAAGAAAAGGGTGACCACTCATTGAGTAGGATTGTTTTACTCTCTATTGGACTATCTTGTAGCATTAAAAATTACTTTATGAACAAATGTTTATCCTTTTTAAAAAAATAAGAAAAGTCATGTAAATGTTCCAATAGAATCCCAAGCAATAAATAATACAATTAAGGTAACTTTAAAATGTTCGCATGCGGCAGCACCAATCTTTGGCCATTCAGTAACATTGATAAAGCTTTACCTATTCCTTTCAGTACCTTTGGTAAATTTTCATGTTATCAAAAATAAATGTTTCATATCTTCATAAATGTTTTCAGATTTAAAACTGAAAGCAACAAAGGAATATGACAAACAAATAAAGAAACAAAAACTCATAGACAGAGACAATAGTTTAGTGGTTACCATAGAGCAAGGGGGAAAGTATGGTGGTAGAAGAGGGAAAAGGAGGTCAAATATATGGTGATGGAAGGAGAACTGACTCTGGGTGGTGCGTACACAATGTGATATGTAGATGATGTGTTATAGAATTGCACACTTGAAACCTGTGTAATTTTACTAACCATTGTCACCCCAATAAATTTAATTTAAAAAGTGTTTCAAAGGAAAATGAAGTAGATATAATTATATATAAACAATACTGAGATCAATAGTATTTAAAGTAGTTGGAAAGTAAACTGAATATGAAATACACTCCTGCATCTGCTTATTTGAAAATACCTGGAGGCCTTGTTTTATCCCAGAGGCATTTCTAATTTGCATAGCAAAGATAATACTTTTTATTTTCCTTTAATTTTCAGATATGGTTATATTCATCAGATAAGAAAAACACTTTACATGGAAAAGCTAATATCTAAATCTGTGCTTAAGAACCAGTCAGGTATAAAGTAACTTCTGGATGAAATGGAAAAATAGTGAACTTTTTGAAGTTTTACTTTGAGGTCATGAGATAGTCTCATTGAAAGACCATATGGAAGACAACAAATGATCCCAAATGATCATCGGACATTTTAGAAAACTGAGTTTCCATAGACATTAACGTCATAACCAATTTTGAAAATGAGATTTTTGAAATATCTTTCAAGTGTATTGGTGAGTTCACCTACAAAATGATTTCTTGGAATTTTAAATGAACTTTGTTGTTTGAAAATTACCAAACATCTATATGTATAAATAAAACTCTTGCTGTTTTGGAATTTGAATTTTAAAATTATTATATGATCATGAATATTTATTATAACATATTTACATTTTTTGTGATATCACTTCAACAAATTTAAAACATTTTTATTTTAATAGTTAAATGAAATACTTGTAACTGGTGATTTCAAAATTTGAATTTATGCATAAGACAACTTGCTTCTCAAGAATGAACATTAATAGAGGGAAGAGATATAAAAAGCTAAAACCAGGTAATTTTTCAGTTGTGCATGTGGATAGGTGTGAGGTAGGAAGTGATTTTTGGAACTTTGAATTATATTGGGGAGAAATGCAGTGTTATTACTATGATTTACAGCGCAGTTTTCTTTGGCGTTATGGATTGGCTTCATTAAGATTCAGCACAGACGTTTCAGCAGGATTCCTACCATCATAGTTGGTATTGCAAGATTAATTCATTAAAACAATAGCAATACATATCAATAACTGTACCCTTCCCAGATAAGCATATCTTTATTCAGAACATGGTAGGATCTAAGAGGAACTGTTAGGCAAAAGTTCGAAATCGTAAAATATCCATAATTCTTTTCAAAGAATTGTAGATTTGAGCAAAATATAATACAACATCTAGTATTAAAACCAAACCCAAGGTATAACAATCTTTTATATCCTCTAGTTAAGTCTGAGAATTTTATGAAAGCTTTGGCCAAATTATATTAAATTGACTTGCTCTTGAAATCCAAGTCAAACAATCTAGCCAAATTTTCCTTTGTTGGGGATCTACTAGAATGTTGCCATTCTAGTGAAATTTTCTATTGAAACTTGTCTTCTAGTAAAAAGTTAAAAAATATTTGGGCCGGCCCGGTCGCTCAGGCGGTTAGAGCTCCATGGTCCTAACTCCGAAGGCTGCCAGTTGGATTCCCACATGGGCCAGTGGGCTCTCAACAACAAGGTTGCCAGTTTGATTCCTCCACTCCCGCAAGGGATGGTGGGCAGTGCCCCCTGCAACTAAAATTGAACATGGCACCTTGAGCTGAGCTGCCGCTGAGCTCCCGAATGGCTCAGTTGGTTGGAGCACATCCTCTCAACCACATGGTTGCCAGTTCGATTCCTCAACTCCCGCAAGGGATGGTGGGCTGCGCCCCCTGCAACTAACAACGGCAACTGGACCTGGAGCTGAGCTGCGCCCTCCAACAACTAAGACTGAAAGGACAACAACTTGAAGCTGAACAGCACCCTCCACAACTAAGATTGAAGGGACAACAACTTGACTTGGAAAAAAGTCCTGGAAGTGCACACTGTTCCCCAATAAAGTCCTGTTCCCCTTCCCCAATAAAATCTGTAAAAAAAAAAAAAAAAAAAAGAAATTTAACATTCGTATTTCAAGAAGTATATACGCTTTAATTTTCCAAGGAGGTTATCAAATTTTAATGCAGTAGGACATGAGCACACCAAAAGGAAATCAAGTCAATTAACGTCTGGTACATGTTCACTATTGTGTTAGAAACTGGGTGGTTACAAACAAAATATGAATTTTTCCTTCAATGGGTTATTAAAAATATTAAATTCTTAACTAGCATATTGACACATGAGTGTTTCTGAGATTTGTAACTCTCATAGCAAATTATATTTTCTTTTTAATTGTCATCTGGTTCAGATCTTCCTATGAAAATTGCTTTTGAATATGTGTTCAGATTTTTTTTTTCTTTTAGTTTACTTTTCCCTGTTAAGTAAGATCTCTTGGTTTGTGGGATTTGCTTCAGGTGCGGATAATATGTAAGATCTAATCTAAGGGTTCTCCAGAACAACGAAGAGGCTTCAGTGATAAAGGAGATAGAAGGGGATGCAGAACACAGAGGGGGATCTTTCTTAAGCCTTGCATACTAGAGAGCCTTCTTTCTCTTTGGTTTCTGAAAAGCTTTTCTTTGTTCTCAGAATAAGTAACACTTATTTATGTCCCCCAACAGAGGATAATTTCCTTCATCTTGGGTCCTGCTTATAATTTTCCTATAGAATCTGCCATGTGTACGTGCCCACTGAAAGACTATAAGCTCCTTGAAAAGGGTTTTCATTTATGAATCACTAATAATATATAGCAAATCATTAATAATACATGTAGTGTCTGTCAGTGCTTCTCTAGAGTTGCTCACAGCTCATCTCTTTAGAAATAGGGTTGTTTTCATGTTAAGAGACTCATAACAAACAAAATAGAATACATGGTGCTAGGCATTAGGAAGTACTGGAAACATGATAGAACTCATTTTGGTTTCCTCAACTAAGACATTTGTTAACTCTAAGATTTGCAATCTGTCATTCAAAAAAAAGTATTTATTGAATATCTATATAGTATTTGATTTTGAATTAGAAATCCTAATTGCCAGGCCATCTTGCCCAGTATACTTTAGTAGTAGGTACTTATTTTCCCTTCTCAGGGTTATAGCTGTTACTGGTTCTTTTCCTTGTTCTTGTGATTCTTGGTTTACAGCCTACCTTCAGCTGCCAATCATGTGGATATGTTTGGGTTGTATTACCATGTGTAGGGCACGCATTAAGCAAACACTACTTATCTAATTTAGATATATGTCTAAAATGTTTCAAAACGTCAATTGGTTCTTAATATATTGATAGTTCTGGCAGTTTGTTTTTTAGGCATATTTAATATAAATATTGCCATTCTCTCTACAGTATTTTTGATTCCTATATTCTCTCCTCTATCCTGATTATCTACTTACTCTTTTATATGCAAATCCAAACTTCATTGAGCAGAATTCATATATAAGATTTTTGTATGGAGTTGCAAGTTTCTTAACTTCTAGTGTGTCTTTAAAGTATGTATTGTTTGGTTATTACATACTACTTGTCCAGTGGTACAATTTCTGATCCCTGATGTTCCACGTGCATTTACAAAATGGCTGTGCCATAAAGTAGAAAGAGCTCAGATATGGAGTTAGAAATATGTGTTTGAATTTTTACTTTGTTACCTATTAGCTTTGGTTTTTGGTAAGTTGCATAGCCTCTTTTAAATTTTCTAATCTGCAATGGCGGTATCTACTTTACCTACTTTAGGTGTTATTAATAGCAATTAATTTGAAAATTTCAAACTGTAAGTTATTACACACTATAAGAGGTTAAGTGGCTGCTGGTATTTCTTCTGTTTAGTTCATTTGATAGCAGTCTTGGTCCGTCCATTCTTGTGCTCTCCTGTTCTTAATGATAAGAAAATGAGAGGGTCAGAGGACGGTTTAAAATTTTATTTTTTTTTAATGAAGAAACAATAGAAAATTTGAGAAAGAAAGAAAATAACAATCATTCATAGACTACCACCTATTGGAAATTTTTGTAGTATTTGACACATTTTCTCCCAGTATTTTTCCTGCACAAATAGGAAATTTTTTTGGTTGCTTTTGTTTTACAGAACTTGGATTATGTTTTGCATTGCACTACCAGTATCAATAGCATTTTCTTATTTTTTCTCTGCTTTGAAAGCATTATTTTTCAATGCCTATATAATATTCCACTTTATGAATTTACCGTAATTTATTCCATCCCTTACCCATTGTTTAATATTTATTGTCAGTTTTTCACTGTTAGAAATATCACAGCAATGAATATATTTGAACACAAATCTTTACTTGAAAATCCTGGATTGAAGATTTGAAATTTAAAGAACCTATGTAATATGTAGCCAGCAGCAGTATATGAGAGTACCCATTTCATGGAATCCTCTCCAGTTTTGTGTTATTTTTATCATGAAATAATTTTTGTGCAAAAATGTATAATCAGTGGCACTCTTATACTCTCTACTTAGCCTAAAATTTAAACATATGATATACTCGTATATATATATATGAATGAATATATATATAGATATATAATTGTAATTTCTTTTTTATTCTTTTCAAATCTTAATTTTACTTTCCCTCTTTGAGTTTTGTACCTAAGGACTTTATACTTATATCACCAAATTATAATATTAATTTTATTTTATATCTTTGAAGTTTAGTTGACAAATTTAAAAATTGTATACATTTATGATATACAACATGTTTTGATATATGTATACATTGTGAATGATTAGCAATCTAATTAACATTCCCATTACCTCTCATAATTATCCTTTTTGTGGTTAAGCCACTTAAGATCTACTCTCTTAGCAAATTTCAGGCATACTATTATATATAGTGTTAGTAACCAAAGACACCAGGCTATACAGTATATCTCCAGAACTTATGTGGCATAATTAAAACATTATATACCCTTTGACCAACATCTTCCCATTTCCCCCACTGCCCAGTACCTGGCAACCACCATTCTGCTCTGTGATTTTATGAATTTGATTTTTTTCATTGTCTTCATGTAAATGAGATCATGACGTATTTGTCTTTCTGTGTCTGACTTATTTCACTTAGTATCATGCCCTCCAGGTTCACCCATGTTGTCACAATGTAAGAATTTCCTTCTATTTTAAGGCCCAATAACATTTCATTCTATACAGTCAAGCACCACTTAATGATGGGGATTCATCTGAGAAATACATCATTAGGTGATTTCGTCGTTGTGCAAACATTATGTAGTGCACTTATACAAATCTAGATGGTACAGCCTACTACACACCTAGGCAATATGGTATAGCCTATTGCTCCTAGGCAATAAACCTATACAGCATGTTACTGTACTCAGAGTACTGTAGGCAATTATAACACAGTGGTATTTGTGTATCTAAACATATCTAAACATAGGAAAGGTACAGTAAAAATACGATGTAAAAGATAAAAAATTGTACACCTATATAGGATACTTGTGATGAATGGAGCTTGTGGGACTAGAAGTTGCTCCGGGTGAGTCAGTGAATGAGTGGTGAGTGAATGTGAAGGCCTAGGACATTAATATACACTACTGTAGACTTTATAAATGTTGTGCATTTAGGCTAATTAAATTTATAAAACAACTCAATATTAAATTGTGCACAATTAAGAGATGTAGTAAACAGATGTATGAGGCTGCTGCTGGCCTAACATGGCATAGTGTTTTATAGCAAACTTTTTTTAATGAAGAGAAAGAGTACACTCTAAAATAACAATGAAAGGATAGTATAATAAATAGATAAACCAGTAAATACCATAGTTGTTTTTTATCATCAGTAAGTACTATGTGCTGTATACAGGGTGTGATCACACCTGCTCCGGGTGAATGCTGCTGCCGAGTGCCATCCAACAGAAAGGCAGGGATTTTCAATATGGGAAGTGGCACATCGAACCTTAGTAACAGTGTGTGACAAGTTTCAGCTTGTTCAGTGCAGTCAATTGGGTGTGAGCTATGGTTGAGAGAAGGTGTGTCTTAAAGTGTGCCATAAATCATAGATCATGAACAATGCATAAACATGAAATGGACAAACGGTTTCATTCTCCATCATGACAATGTTCTGTCTCACACATTGCTTCTGGTATGGCAATTTCTATGAAATAAAAACATTATGGTCTGTCTTCATCCACTTTATTCACTGGATCTGGTACTGTATGACTTCTGGCTCTTCCTTAAAGTCAAGGTGACCATGAATGTTTTGCATCGATTCAGGACATGGGGGCAGCCACGACAGCGCAACTAAAGACACTCACAAAAGAGGACTCCCAGAACTGCTTCAGAAAGGGGCAAAAGCAATGGGCTAAGTGTGTTTGAAGCGAGAAGGAGTATTTTGAGGGAAATTAACAGCAATGTGTCTTTTACTGTAATAAATTTTTTTAAAATTTAAACATTCGTCGTGTTTTTTTATCAGACCTGGTACTTTTATATGACTAGCAACGCGGTAGGTTTGTTTACACCAGCATCACCACAAACACTTGAGTAATGATGTTATGACAGCTAGAACGTCACAGGGTAATAGGGATTTTTCAGCGTTATTATAATCTTATAGGACCACTGTGATACATGTGGTTCGTCATTAACCAAAATATCATTATGTGGCACATGACTGTACATGTATGAAGACGTCCATTCATCCATTGATGGACTTTAGATTGGTTCCATATCTTGGTTATTGTGAATAACGCTGCAATGAACATGGGAGGGTAGATCTATACCTCTTCAAGATCCAGATTTCATTGCCTTTGGATATACTTATATACCCAGAAGTGGGATTGCTGGATCACATAGTAGGTTTATTTTCAATTTTTTGAGGAGCCTCTATATTCTTTTCCATAGTGGTTGTACCAAGAGTGCACATTGTTCACTTTTCTCTACAGTCTCACCAACACTTATCTCTTGTCTTTGAATAATAGCCATTCTAATAAGTGTGAGTTGATAGCATTGTGTTTTTGGTTTGTATTTCACTGATAATATTGAGCACCTTTTCATGTATCTGTTGGCTATTGTGTGTCCTCTTTGGAAAAAATGTCTCTTTTGGTCCTCTGTCCATTTTTTAATTGGATTTTTTTTTTTTTTTTTTTTTTTTTTGCTATTAAGTTCTATGAGTTCTTTATATATTTTGAATATTAACCCCTTATCAGATATATGTTTTACAGATATTTTGTCCAATTTCATAGGTTGCCTTTTATTTTGTTGATTGTTTCCTTTGCTGTGCACAAGCTTTTTGTTTGATGTAGTCCCCCTTTTTCATTTTTATTTGTTGTTTGTGCTTTTGGTGTCATATCCAAAAAATGTTGCCAAGACTAATGTCAGGAAGCTTTTCTCCCTATGTTTCCTTCTAGTAGTTTTAGGATTTCAGTTTTTATGTTTAAGTCTTTCATACATTATTAAGTTAATTTTTATAAGCATAGGGTTTCAAATTCATTTTTCTGTATGTGGTTATCCACTTTTCCCAAAACCATTTATAAAAGAGACTCCTTTTTACCTTTGAGTATTCTTGGCTTCCTATTAAAGTATTAGTTGAACTTTAATAAGAGTTTATAATTGAGTTCCTGATTATGTTCTTTTGATCTATTTTTATGGCAGTACCATGCAATTTTGATGATTGTAGCTTTGTCATAGAATTTGAAATCAGGAAGTGTGTGCCTCCAGCCTTGTTCTTTCTCAAGACTGCTTTTGCTATTCATCATCTTAGGTGGTTCCATACAAATTTTAGGATTGTTTTTTCGATTTCTGTGAAAAATTCGATTTGAATTTTGCATTGAATCTATAGATGGCTTTGGGTAGTATGGACATATTTTTCACCCCCAGAGGGCCAGATTTTTATTTCACACTAAAAAGTTGTACATGGATTAAAATGCTTATGTTGGTATGAACAATCTTTCTATCCCCCTTTTTATAGATTTACTTGATTATTTAATAAATTCAATTCACAAATATTTATTCAGTACATATATGAGATATATGCTGAATGTATATATGCCATATATATATATATATATATATATATATATATATATATATATATATATATATATATATATATATATGCCAGATAGATGTGAGAGATATAGCTGTGAATAAGACAGACATGTTCCCTGTCACGGAGCTAGAGATCTTATGGATCCAAACTCAGTAAGTGAGAATTAGAGCAGGTTGTATTATTTAAATGTTTAATGACATTAAGCTCTGTTAGCCAGATGTATCCAGCTCTTTCTTAAGTATATGCCCAGCACAGGTTGAGTCCAAAGGCCAGGGCACTCACACCTTCTCCTGGTACCGATGCTAATGTTTTACCTTCTGACTCCCATTTTCTATATTTCAGGGTTATCACCTCCCTTTATTTCAATACATTAATTCTTAGGATAGGTAGTATGCTCTACT